>NC_057710.1:41596158-41615875 GCF_004010195.1 Chiloscyllium plagiosum
TCAGTCAAATCCCTCAAACTCAGCACCGCCTTCCTAACCTGCAATCTTCTTCCTGACCTCTCCGCCCCCACCCCACTCCGGCCTATCTTCCTCACCTTGACCTCCTTCCACCTATCGCGTTTCCAACGCCCCTCCCCCAAGTCCCTCCTCCCTACCTTTTATCTTAGCCTGCTGGACACACTTTCCTCATTCCTGAAGAAGGTCTTATGCCCGAAACGTCGATTCTCCTGTTCCTTGGATGCTGCCTGACCTGCTGCGCTTTTCCAGCAACGCATTTTCAACCAGTTCCTTTATCATTGTTCCTAATATCCCCTTGCTAGGTCATTAGAGGTCTGCAGCATAGAAAAGGATCCTTTGGCCATAGTTTCTGCACTGGTCAAAACAGCCACCTAACTATTCCAATTTTGTTTTCCAGCACTTGGCCCATGGCCTTGTATGCCTTAGAAATGCAAGTGAGTCATAGAGATGTACAGCATGAAAATAAACCCTTCAGTCCAACTCTTCCATGCCGAACAAATATCCTAACTTAATCTAGTCCCATTTGTCAGCACTTGGCTCATATCATTCTAAACCCTTCTCTTTTATATACCCACCCAGATGCCTTGTAAATGTTATAATTGTACCAGCCTCCACCACTTCCTCTCACAGCTCATTCCATACACATACCACCCTGCGTGAAAAGGTTGCCACTTCGATCCCTTTTATATGTTTCCCCTCTCACCCTAAACCTATGCCCTTTAGTTCTGGACTCCTCCACTCCAGGGAAAAGTCCTTGTCTATTTACCCTATCCATTCTCCTCATGATTTTATAAACATCTATAAGGTCACTCCTAACCCTCTGACGCTCTGGGGAAAACAGTTCCAGCCTATTCAGCATCTTCCCTATAGCTCAATCCTCCAATCCTGGCAACATCCTTGTAAATCTTTTCTGAACCCTTTCAAGTTTCACAACACCCTTTCAAAAGGAGGGAGACCAGAATTGCACGCAATATTCCAAAAGTGTCCAAACCAATGTCCTGTACCGTGATGGAGGCTGGTAAAATTGCAACACTTAAAAGGCATCTGGATGGATATATGAATTGGAAGGATTTAGAGGGATATGGGCCAAATGCTGGCAAGTTGGACTAGATTAATTTCGGGTATCTGGTCAACATGGATGAGTTGGACCGAAGAGGTGTACAGCATGGAAGCAGATCCTATGACTCTGACAGGAGGTTTGGTGTATAAGTGGAGGTGACAGCCTAGGGCTGGCCTGTTAATCCAGAGACCCAGGTAATGTTCTGCAGACCCAGGTTTGAATCCCACCATGGCAGATTGTGGAATCTGAATTCAATAATAATCTCAAAAGAAGAATCTAATGATGTGTGTGAAACCATTGTCAATTGACATCAAAACCCATTTAGTTCACTAATTTCCTTTATTGAAGGAAACTGCCATCTTTACCTTGTCAGGCCTAAATGTGATTCCAGACCCACAGTAATGTGGTTGACTCTTAACTGAACATAGAAGAATACAGCGCAGTACAGGCCCTTGGGCCCTCGATGTTGCTGGTTGACTCTTAACTGGCCTCTAGATAATTAGGGATGGGCAATAAATGCTGGCCTAGCCAGTGACACCTTCATCCCATGAATGGAAAAACAAAGTGAAATCTTTCTGCAACTGTACAAGGGGCTGGTGAGACCACATCTGGAGTCTGTGAGCAGTTTTGGTCCATTCATTTCATTGGAGGCAGTACAGAGAATGCTCATTAGGATGATCCCTGATATGCAGGGATCTTCTTATGAGCAAAAGCTAAATAGCTTGCGATTCTACTCACTGGAGTTTAGATGAATGACTGGCGATCTCATTGAAACATGCTCAATTCTTAAGAGGCTTGACAGGGTAAATGCTGAGGGGTTATTTCCCCTTATGGGAGAGTTGAGAACCAGGGGGCACAATGTCAGAATAAACAAGTGCCAATTTTAGACTGAGATGAGAGTAATTACTTCTCTCAGTGGGTCGAGAGTCTTTGAAAGTCCTTGCCACAGAGAGATAGGAGGAGAGGGGATAGCAGAGTTTTTGTGTGTATTTAAGGCTGAGATAGAAGAGTCATGGATTCTGGGGAAAAGCCTGGAAAGTGGATGTGAGGAATGTCAGATCAACCATGATCCTCTTGAATGGCCGGGCAGTTTTGAGGGGCTGAATGGCCCAATGGTTTTATTTTTTCTTAATGTGCTATGGTCTTATAATTTGGAAATTTACCTTTAAGCAAAGTCCAGAAACTGATTTTGTGATCCCAGCTGACAGTATTAGTGGCCAAATCATATCCCAGAATGAAATGTAACTTGATAGAAAATAAACGTAAACTTTTTTTTTAGTTAATGTGGAGATTAGTCACTGACACATACTCATATGAGACTGCAGATGTTGTAGCAACACGGTGCTAAAGGGTGGCACAGTGGTTAGCACTGCTGCCTCACAGCGCCAGAGACCCGGGTTCAATTCCCACCTCAGGCAACTGACTGTGTGGAGTTTGCACTTCTCCCCGTGTCTGCGTGGGTTTCCTCCGGGTGCAGGTTAGGTGAATTGGTCATGCTAAATTGCCCGTGGTATTAGTAGAAGGGGTATATGTAGGGGAATGGGTCGAGGTGGGTTGTGGGTCGGTGTGGACTTGTTGGGCCAAAGGGCCTGTTTCCACACTGTAAGTAATCTAATCTAAACACAACATAAGTTTATTACATGAGACATAGGTATATAGCTACAGAAACTGGTTTAGAGAGATCATAACATGAAGAACAAAAAATTTTAACCTGCTTCCCAGTATTATCTGTCATAGAGACTCAAGTCCAGAGAAATTATCTCTTGACCTCAACTCTTTAGGTTTCTACTTAAATGACAGCTTTCAGATTCTTTTGTATGAACTGCCAAGATAAATTTACACTTATATCCCTAAGTCTGAGGCATGAACCTTTCACAAGTCTGAAGGCTTAAACTTTTCTCAATTCTAACAGCCTTAAGATTTCTATCCCAAATTCTCTGGGATTAAAAGTTTCACAAACTAGAGAAAAGAAAACTCACCACTGTTGCAGATACTGGTTATTCTGAACTAAATAGAAATGAATTAAAAACCTTATACAAAATTGTCTTTTTTTTCCAACTGAACTCTGCAAGGAGAGATATTCAAAATTGTTTCTGAACTCAACTATTAATTCATCTCAAATATATCTTTGATGTTTTTAAACCGGAAAGAAGACAAAACTAATGATTTAATGTCACTACTTGCTTAAACCCAGTGCTATAAACATCCTAGTCTATTCACACTCCAAGGGCTCTCCCAAGTCCTTATTGACAGTCACATGTCTTCTTGGTACAGGTACATTTCAGGTCACTGTTCCAGAATGACATTCTGACCATTTATAAAAGAAAATCCTTAACAGCAAGAAATAGGCTACCCCTTCAAAAAATTCCAATAATGATAGCAATAAATTTTGCACATGTTTCATCTCACTCCAAATTAACTCAGAAAATTTCAATCCTTATTGGGATTAAATTAAAATAAATAGCTAAGACATTTACAAATTAATAATGGTCATAAATGGAGAGTCAAAATTGCTGAAGGAAATCTATAGAAAATATATTAACCTTTTTAACAATGCTGATTTCATCTTCTCTGTTTGCTTTAGCTCCAGTTGTGATCTTTTGGTCCACTTTTTATTTATCTGTTCTTCACAGTTATTAAAATCTCTTTAATTGCATCCAACAGTGCATAAAATAACAGGCATGGGTGAATTACAGATAGTATGAAATAATTCATCAAGATTGGGGACTTTAAGTCTGAGGCTTTGACTGAATGCAGAGCTATTCTGCACCAAGACGGTTTGTTATGGTAATGTACAGTATGTATAAGATCCAACTTAAATTACTTTTTTACAATTTCAATTGGGGGGAAGGGGTGCATGACTATTCAGTGGGGCTGTCTCCTCTCAAATTAACATGTACCCTGGAATTGTGTTTACCAAACATTTTAATTTCATACATGCCTACAAACCAAACCTCTAGATCATGTTGGATGGGAGGAATGTAATTTATGAAGTTAGTAATGATTGTGTTCATTGCTATAGCTAGTGGCAAGCACGAGGCATTAATGATCTGGTTGAAATATTGTGCAAATGTGTGTTCCAGTAGGATTGCTTTTTCTTAAAATACAGAGTGATCAAATTGTACACTCTACTAACTACAGTCTTAGGTTAAAGATACTCGCCTTTGTTTTGTAGCAGTCTTAAGTAATTTTCCTCTTCAGTATGAGAAAGCTCATTTAACTTGCTTGAAATATTATTTAATGTTAAACATCAGCAAAGCTGCTTCTGAGAATGGCCACAAAAATAACATGCTCTGATGTTGGAGCCTTATGGGATTTACTTTTTTTTCCAATTTTGCGAAACAACTACATTAGTTACTTCAGCAGTTAGACTCCAAAGAAAATGTTGAAGGCCAAAGCTCTACATTTCTGCTGCTGGGGCAAACACTAGAATTTATTGTTGGGAATCCTTTTGGAATTGCTGCAGAATTCTTATGTTACATTTTCTTTTAATACTGAGTAAAATATCATTGTGCAACATTCATTTTGCTTATTGCAGAGATTAAAGACAGGACTGAGATGGTGAGCAAATTTAATTCTCTTTACTGTTCACATGAATGATAAATATTGGCTTGGGGTGTCAGGAAAAGCTCCTGCTAAACTTTGAAAAGAGTGGGAACTTGTACACTTTAACAGGGGACTTAATGGTTTATCAGAACAGCTGAATGTAAAATGGAGGAAGGTGGGTGGGGAGAAATGGACAACCCATTCAATGTCATCAATTTCCCTGCCCAGACATGTCAGGCAATCCCATATAAAACATGGCGTTTAACTTAGACTATCAGTTCTTTATTTTAAGCTGATTACTGCATATGATGTTATGCTGTTCAGCAGTTTTGCCTAGTGGTAAATATTGCAAATCCAAACTGATACTTTGGGAATGTTTTTAAAAAAAAATGAGATCTGATGTGTGGTGAAGTTCTGCAGATCACCTACCGTTTCTTTGTCTGCTTTTAAATGTGACAATGTTTAACTGAAAGTGAAACTGAAGCAGCTGTCGGTGGTTTGTGGCATTTTTATCCCGCTGTGCTTTCTCATGAGGTTCTTTGACCATGTTTCTGTGAACAAATGATTCTGTTTCAAGATCTATCTTCATGAGGGCCGACAGGCAGGGCTACCGAAGCTGTGGTGTGCAATGTAACCAGGGCTGTGACGTGCATTAATACTATCATGGCTGAAAGCTATTTAGCTGGCCTCAGATTGCCTGAATGCAGTCTTTTAAATATAATATAAGTCCTATGTGTTGGTATTACGCGGCAGTTTCTTACTGTCTGACACTATAAACATGTACTGTACAAAAATGTCTAATTATCTCCCAAAACATCATCGTTTTCCTTTCAGATAGGTGCCCCTCCCCCATCCAGAACAACTGCTTACATAACAAAGGAGTCAACTTTCTTACTGAACTAGAAAGTATTAAGGCAAATTTATCTTTTGGATGCTTTAGTCTCAATTCAAGGAGAGGGTAAGGAGAAATTATGCTTGGTATTTAGAGGTATTCGTTGGTGTTTAAGCTTAATTTTGCTGACGCTTGGAGATTTTTGATCTATGTTGTGCGTTAGGTGCATTCATGCATTAACCCTTTGAGAACCGCAGTAGTTCAATGCAATAATTGTGTTTAAAACAACAAACTCAAATTTTTAAGATCGTAAGTGTATTCAATTTTTTGGTGGGGGGAGAAAAGTGAAATTGTACAGGCTAGCAGGAGATGGGCCCAGTCTCTCTCAACTTACTTTCATTTCTCTTTCACTGAAGCTCAACTGATTGATTGTTTATCCTGTTTAACACTGAGCTGTTCTTCTCACACTATAGTTTCTTCATCACCAAGATCATTTTCATTTCAGGAACAGTGCCCATTTAGCTTCAGCCCACTTACTGCTGAAGCCCTTAACCATGTCCACCACCAACCTCGTCTACGCTCCCTTAGCTGGTCAGCCTGTATCTTTTGTCTTCTGGAGATTTATCCTTACCCAAAACTCTGTCTGTATCTAAATTCATACCAAGTCCCTTTTCTCCAATCCCCCTGTGCTGTCTCAGTAAAACAGGATGTCAATTTTAAAATTCCCCTCACCATTTTTTAAATTCCTTACTACTCCCAACCTCTGTGGTTTCCTCCAACCTCACAAACTGATGATATTTTAGCACTCTTCTAATTATATCTTCTTGATTATTTCTGATTTTCTTTACTTCACCATTGGTGTCTCCAGCTAGCTGGGAATCCCTCCCTAAATCTCTGAACACCTCTCTACTTGAAGACACTCTAGAAAATCTACCTGTTGAACCAAAGTTTTATACCACATATCTCTTTCTATGGCTGAGTTTGTCAAAATTAATACAATAATGCCCCTGTAAAGCACCTTGGGATGTTTTAGTATACTCAAGAGGCTATATAAATGCAAGTTGTTTTTCATGAAAGCTGCCAGTCCCGAGTAAAGTCCGCCAATTCTAAATTTAGAACAGAGTGCACCCAGCTCTGGGATTTGGTTTATGTCGGAACTTTTCATGAGGCAGAGCTGTAGAAATGGGAATTGGATATGTCTCCACTTTCCAATCCTTCCAGGCACATTCCAGCTCCCTCCTGTGAACCCTGACAGCAGGCCCTGAACAGAATTAAAGTGTATGCACCCTGTGGTACTTTGAAGACTTGATCTGAATTGCAGTTCTGCAGGAAGGGGTTACAGCAGCCATTGACTTTGAGCTGAGAATGATCAGTTTCCACCTTTCTATTCTTTAGGAATCTGATTTATATGCTCACCCAAATTTGAATTTCTGTCTGTTTTTCAAGACGGTCTTTCACCAGCAGTATCACCAGCAAAAATCTATAGGTGGGAAATTCAGCTTTATTTCAGTGCCTTTTAATCTCGCCCTCTTTTCCTATATTATTATAATATGATACTTTCTAATCGATGTATTCAGAGACACACCTCTAGAACAGGTGAGGCTTGAACCCACACCTCCAGGCTCAAAGGTGGGAACACCAGAACTGTGCCACAAGAGCCCTCAGTTATTGTTATTATATTGACATCATGCTGATCCACATAAGTGAAACTGGATGTCATAGATTGTAACAACATTTAGTCATGCAACATTGCAGTCTTGATTCACAGTTGCCCTTCTAGCTGTCAGGCGTGGCTCAGTATTCCCTCTCATTAGAAGGTTGGGTGTTCATATACGATACCAGAGACCTGAGAACATCATCAACATTAACAATTCAGCAGAGTGTTGAAGGAGTGCTGCTTTGCAGAGGTGCATTCTTTTGGAGGAAGAGTTAAAGCAAGGTTTTGTTTGCTCTCTCTGGATGGATGATTGGCTACAGATCTCTGTAATCAATTGTTTTAATCACTCATGGTACGTGGATGCCACTGGCTAGGCCAGCATTTATTGCCCATCTCTAGTTATCCTTGAGACATTGATAATGAGCTGTCTCCTTGAACTGTCACAGTTCATTTGTTGTAGGCAGACTCACAGTACTGATAGGGAGGAAGTTCCAGGATTTTGACCCAACGACACTTCAGGAAAGATGGTGTATTTCCAAGTCAAGCTTGTAAGTGGCTAGGAAGGCAACTTTTAGGAAGTGGTTTTTCCATGTATCTGCTGCCCTTGTGTTTCTGGATGATAGTGGTCATGGGTTGCAAGGTACTGTCTGAGTAACTTTGGTGAATTTCTGCAGTGCATCTTGTTAATGGTACACACTACTGCTAACGGATGCTAATGGTGGAGGGAGTGGGTCTTTGTGGGAGTGGTGCCAATCAAAGTGGTCTGCTCTTTCCTGGATTTTGTCAAGCTTCTTGAGTGTTGTTGGAGCTGCATTCATCCAGATCAGTGGGGAATATTACATCACACTCTTGACTTGTGCCATGTAGATGGTGGACAGGCTTTGGGGAGTCACGAGGTGAGATACTCCTTGCAAGACTCCTAGATCCTGTACTTGAAGAAAAGCTGGGAAGATTTTCCCAATACCCTGGTCAATATTTATTTCTTAGTCAACCCTTATAACAGGTGATCCCTTCTTTGATTTTAACTATCTTTTTTGTCACGGGTTATGCAGTTTGATAGGTAGGATCCCTACTTTGTAACAGTGATAGGATGCCCAAAGGTATTTAGTTGGTTTTAAAATGCTTCAGGATGTTAGAACATTGGAAGGAGTACGCTGTAAATGAAAGTCTGTGTATCAGTATAAATCAAACTTAACTTCAGTGACACATTACTTAAAGTGTAAACTTGAATGCCTATAGGTGTAATTTGTGAGTAGAATTGATGTCTAATTGACTACTTTTGCTGCCACTACAACAGTTCCTGTAAAATGTTTCCGTACATTTTCTTTGATGTCAGATGCTCCCATATTGTGAATGTTAACAAATAAGGAAAAGGTATTGTAAATTGTATTGTTATCAGTTGATACAACACAAAATATAAATCAGGTTAACATAAAACAAGTGGTTTTGTGTCCCAGTGTTTATGAGACTGATGCCTCTTTTTAGCTGTAATAAGTTCTGTTCCAGAAATCCAGGTGTTGAAACAGAGATCTGTAGCCAATCATCCATTTTTATTCAATTCATTTTGAATGTACATTACAAATAGATATCTCCCAACCCAACAGATACAACTTTTGGTGTGTCCCTATTTTTTTGGTGCACAAATTAATGTCCAGTTGATGCCCATTATCTATGTACAGTTAAATACAACTTCTGCTCAACTAATGCATTGGCCTTACTAAAATACCACTGAATGGAAAATTGGGTTTGACAAACGACAGCTACACTGATACAATTTCAATTCCTCGCCCCAATTTTATCTTCCAGTCTTTGCATTAAAGTAATATCTTAAAGCTGGTAAATGTTGCTGTTGCTCAGGATATACATCATACATAGAGTAGTCAACTCTTGAAATGAACTTCCAGACACAGTGACGGAGGTCGTTCCTGAATTTAGTTAATAATTGAAATGCTGGTGTGGGAAGCCTTCTGGATCATTCTGCTTTAATGATTGGTTATTTTATTTTAGTGACAAATGCATTATTTCCACATGTGGAATAATTGCAAATCACTGACCCCATGACAGTTTTCATAGTCCTTTTTAAAACTGTGTTTTGGTTTTGCTCCCTAGATACACAGGTAAAGGAAATCTAAATATAATTCTCTCTTCAGCTTTTTGTTTCTCGGTATTATTTCCGTCTGTTTGTGTTTGAATATTTATGTCTTCCTCTGTCTTTTGCCATCTCTCGCTCTCTCTCTCTCTCTCTCTACCTTGTGTTTTGTTAGCCCGTCTCTGTATCTGTCTTGCTTCTGTGTTTGGCCTCTAAACTAAAAATAGAGAATTGCAACACATCAGACAGCTGACTCAATACTCAGGATATAAATAATGGCTGACATTCTGGGTGAAATTTTCTGCTCTCTTGAATAGTATGGAAAATGGTAAAAAAAAAGAAAGTACAGCAATAATGGAAAAATCAAATTCTTGGCATCAAGAAAAAAAAATCCTACTTTTCCCTTGGGGTTTAAGCAACATGTTCTGACTCTCACTAATAACCAATGACGGCATTTTTCCATGCATTTGCATTTCATTACCAGCTAACCTTGCCTCATTTCAATATAGCTCCCAATCTCTCACCCTTCCCTGGGAAACTGGATGGTAGTAATTCCTGAAGTAAAGGTTATGGGATTTGGTTAATGTTGACTGAGCTGAAAATGTGTTGCTGGAAAAGCGCAGCAGGTCAGGCAGCATCCAGGGAACAGGAGAATCGACATTTCGGGCATAAGCCCTTCTTCAGGAGCCAACATTTGCTGCCCATTCCTAATTGCCCTGGAAAACTAGGTGGTGAGCTTCCTTCAGGAGGCATTGCAGTCCTTTGTTGTAGGATCACACACACAATAATTTCAAGAGAGGAACTTTGGGATTTTGGTCCAGCTACAGTGAAGAAATTATAATATAGTTCTAAAATAGGATACCTGGCAGCACTAACTTGCTGCTTGCTTCTCTGGGCCTTTGGACAATTAAATCCTCACCAGCGTTTACCCTACATGGTCCATAGACACAGTCCTCTTTCATCCTTCAAGCTCTACCACATCATCATAGCTGCTTTGAGATCGGTCCTACCATTTCAGCCCTCAGGACTTCAGTTTAGAGCTAAAGAACATTTACAAAGGGAGATAGTGGTGTCATGGTATTGTCACAGGTCTAGTAATATGGAGCCCCAGACTTTAGTGTACATGGGTTTGAACCATACCAAACACTTGCCTGCATTTATTCTGTCTAGTCCTAATAGAATTTTATAGGTTTCTATGAGATTGCCCCAATTCTTCTAAATTCCAGTGAATACAATATGCATCGATCCAGTCTCTCTTCCTAAATTAGTCATATCATTGCAGGAATCAGTCTGCTAAATCTTTCATCACTCCTTCCGTAGCTAGAACATTCTTCCTCAGATAATTGGGCCAAAATTGCACACAATACTCCCAAGTATGGTCTCACCAAGGTTCTGCATAATGCAGCAAGATATCTCTGCTCCTGTAGGGAGGATGAGCAAAAGGACTAAGGTACAGGGAGCCATTAAAATAAAAATTAATCAGGGGAATTGATACTGTACTCTGTGGCCAGGATCAAGTGTCCCGAAGGCTGTGTTACCTGCCTGGTGATCGGGTTCAGGATATCTCATCTGGGCTGCAGAGGTACTTGGAGTGCATGGAGAAAGATCCAGCTGTCGTGGTCTGCAATATAAGTAGAAAGAGGTTTTGCTGAGGGAATATGAGCAGCTAGGGGCTAAATTAGAAAGGTAATGTAAAGGATTACTACCTAAACCACAAGTAAATTGGCACAGGGTCAATAAGATTAAGGAGCTAAACATGTGATTCAAAGATTGATGTGGGAGAAATAGGTTTGAATTGATTGGGCATTGGCATCAGTTCTGGGGATAGAGGGAACTATTCCAATGGCACAAGCTCCACTGGCCCTAGCATGATTCAAGAGTCCTGGATAATCATATAATAGGGCTGTAGATAGGGATTTAAACTAAATAGTGAGTGGGTTCAATTGCATTATGGAAAAAGTTAAAGGTAGGGGAGAACTCAGGAGAGATTATTAATGTTTTGAGAAGTAGTGGAAGATAAAGAGTTTGGACAGGGTCAAGAATCAAACTTCAGGTACTCAACCAAGTACAAGAAGTGGGCAGTTAACAAACTACTGAAGGTATTGTAGTTAAATGCATGCAGTAAATGAGCTTGTAAAAGCAAAGAACTGTGGATGCTGGAAATCAGAAACAAAATCAGATTTCACAGGAAAATCTCAGCAGGTCTGGCAGCATCTGTGGAGAGAAAGCAGAGTTAACATTTCAGGTCCAGTGACTGTTCTTCAGAATTCAAGAACAGTCTGAGGAAGGGTCACTGGACCAGAAATATTAATTGTGCTTTGTCTCAACAGATGCTGCCTGATCTGCTGAATTTTTTTTAGCAGTTTCTGATTTTGTTTGTGAAATGGGCTTGTAGCACAGATTGAAATTGGCGGGTATGATGTTGCAGATGTCACAGACGTGGCTGCAAGGGGAATAGGGCTGAAAACTAAATATCCAAAGATACGCCTCCTGACAAAAGGATGGGCAAAGGGGGCAAGGGTACCTGGTTAGTAAGCAATTACGTTTCTTCAATAACAAGAAAGTGTCGAAGCGGTGTGGGTAGATTTGAAGATAAAAAGACCCTGATAGGAATTGTGAACAGGCCGTCAGCAGTAGTCAGGCTGTGGTAACAAAAAGTCAGGAGATAGAAAAGGCACTAAGAAAGTCAGCATTCTAATAATCATGAGGACATCAGTATGCAGATGGATTGTGAAAGCTAACTTGGTAGCAGATCTCAAGGAAAGGAATTTGTAGAATGTCTATGAGATGGATTTTTGGAACGTGGTAGAGCCCATTAGGGAACAGGCAATTCTTGATTTAATGGTGTATAATGAGGCAGACTTGATTAGGGAGCTTAATATGAAGAAACCCCTGGGTAATGTCATAAAATTCAACCTGCAATTAGAAAGGGAGAAGCTGAAGTCAAGTATTGTGGCTGTATAGGACATTGGTTTGGCCACTTTTGGGATATTGTGTGCAATTCTGGTCTCCCTCCTATCAGAAGGATGTTGTGAAACTTGAAAGGGCTCAGAAAAGATTTATAAGGATGTTGCCAGGGCTGGAGGATTTCAGCTATAGGGACAGGCTGAATAGGCTGGGGCTATTTCCCCTGGAGCATTGGAGGCAAGTTTATAGAAGTTTATAAAATCATGAGAGGCAAGGAATAGGGTATATTGACAAGGTCTTTACCCAGGGTGGGGGAATCCAAAATTAGAGGCATAGGTGAGAGGGGAAAGATATAAAAAGGACCTAAGGGCCTCACACAGAGGGTGGTACGTGTTTGGAATGAACTGCCAGAGGAAGTGGTGGAGACTGGTACAATTACAACATTTAAGGCATCTGCATGGGTATATGAATAGGAAAGGTTTAGAGGGATATGGATCAAATGCTAGCAAATGGGACTAGATTTAAATAGGGTATTGGGTCGTTATGGATGAGTTGGACTGAAGGGTCTGTCTTGTGCTATATAACTCTATGATTGTATACAATGGTATTATAATTGTATAAAGGTGACTACATAGATGTGAGGGAGGAGCTGGCCAGAGTTGATTGTAAGGAGAGCTTAGCAACCAAGACAGTATCGCAACAATAGCAAGAATGTCTGGTGTTAATTCGGGAGGCAAAGCAGAAATTCATTCCAAGGAAAAAGAAACATGCTAAGGGGAAGACAAGGTCATCATCTCTGACGAGGGAAGCCGGGGACAGCAAAAGAGCAAAAAAAAAACACACAATGCAGTGAAGATTGGGAAGCCTTTAAAACAGAAAGTGGCAACTAGAAAAGTAATGTGGGTAGGAGATGAAATAGGAGGGTAAGCTAGCTAGTAATATGAAAGAAGATTGCAAGACTATGTTTTAGATTTTAAAAGGTAATAGGTAAGAGAGAGTGTGGCCATTGGACCACTGGAAGATGAGACTGGAGAATTAGTAATAGGACACAAAGAAGTGGCAGAGGAACAGAATACGTACTTTGCATCAGTCTTCACAATGGAAGACAGCAGCAGCACACCAGAACTTCGAGAGTTAGGGGGAGAGGTGAGTGTTGTGGCCATTACTGAGGAGAAGGTACTGGGCAAGCTTTAAAGTCTGACTGAAGACTGGACTATACCCTGGGGTTATGTCGGAGAATCGCTGGAGCCAGGGAGGAAAATGTCTAATGTAACACTCCTGTTAAAGAGGGAAGCAGAAGACAGGGCGGTTCGCCTGACCTGGGTCATTGATAAGATTTTAGAGTCCATCATTAAGGAGGAGATTCCAGAGTGCTTGAAAGTATATCATAAAATAGGGCAGAGTCAGCACACCTTCATCAAGGGGATTTCATGCCTGACAAATCTGTTGAAATTCTTTTGCATAGATAATGAGCAAATTAGCCAAGGAGATTCAGTGGATGTGATCTATTTGGATTTCAAGAAGGCCTCTGACAGGGTGCCACACAGGAGGCTGCTAAGTAAGATAAGAGGCCACAGCATTAAGGACAAAGTACTAATATGGATCGAGGATGGCTGACTGGCAGAAGGCAGAGAATAGGGATAAAGGG
This sequence comes from Chiloscyllium plagiosum, assembly GCF_004010195.1. Taxonomy (NCBI): domain Eukaryota; kingdom Metazoa; phylum Chordata; class Chondrichthyes; order Orectolobiformes; family Hemiscylliidae; genus Chiloscyllium; species Chiloscyllium plagiosum. The sequence goes on from NC_057710.1 coordinate 41,609,916, forward strand.
GACTTTTTCAGAATGGCAGCCAGTGACTGGTGAAGTTCTGCAGGAATTAATGTTGGGACCAGAGCTATTCATGTTATAAGTTAACTGTTTGTACACAGGAACTGGTAAGTTTGACACAAAGTTAGGTGGAGGGATAGGTAGTTTTGAGGAAGGGGAGAGGCTGCAAAAAGAGTTGGACAGACTAGAAGAGTGGTCAAAGAAGTGGCAGCTAAAGTACAATGTGAGGAAGTGTGAGATTATGCACTTTGTTAGGAAGAATAGAAGTGTAGGCTATTGTCTTAATTGGGAAAAGCTTCGTAAGTCTAAAGCGCAGAGATTTATGAGGCCTAGTTTAGGATTCTCTCAAGGTTAACACGCAGGTTCAGTTGGCACTTAAGAAGGGAAAGGCAATGTTGCCATTGTTTTGAAAGGGCTAGAATACAAAAGCGGGGATGTACTGCTCAGGCCATACAAGGTTCGGGTCAGATTACATTTGGAATATTGTGAGCAGATTTAGACCATTGTGTAAGGTTTACAACAATGTTCCTAGGGATGAAGGACTAGTGAGGAGTGGCTGAGGTTGATGGAGTTTAGAAAGATGAGGATAATCTTAGTGAAACTTGAGAAACCTGGATGGAGTAGAAGTGGTGAATTTTCCACCAGTAGGAGTGATTAGGACCCGAGGATATATCTTCAGTTTGAAGAGGTGATCCTATACAATTGAGATGAAGAGGAATTTCTTCAGCCAGAGTGTGATGAATCTATGGAACTCATTGCTACAGAGGGCTGTGGAGGCCATGTCATTGAGAGTATTTAAGATAGAGATGGATAGGTTCTTGGTTAGTAAGGGGATCAAAGTTTATGGGGACGAGGAAGGACAATGGGGTCAGGAACTATATTATGCATGATTGAATGGCAGAGCAGACCCAATAGGCTGAATAGTTATATCTCGTGGTCTCATGGTACTCAAATCCTCATGCTGTCAAGGTCAACATGCCATTTACCTTCTTCACCATCTGCTGTACCAGAGTGTACTGTTATCCTCAATCATTTCAGTGACACAGGATGTACTGTTGGCTTGTAGCTGAGTAATATTGAGAACTGTGTTCTCTATAAAATTCAGGAGATGGAGAGGTCCCTTTTCCCTCTGTTATCTTTACAACGCTTCTTGTTGTGTCTACTTGTCCTGCAAGAGAGGGATGAATGTCAATGGTTAGGTTGCACAGTGTGTTTGGGTGACGTACTTGCCATAACTGAATAACTGAAGGCATGTGGAGGTGACAATAAGGAGATGTGAAGCTCTCAGCATTGATATGTGTAAGGGTGAGGTGGGCTCTTTGGATATAATTGTGAGCCCAAGCCTCAGGGAGTGCAGCAGGGTGAGCTTGCTGTCTAGTTCACTGAGCCATTTCAGAGAGCACTTAAAAGTCAACCATATCTGGAGTCACATATTGACCAGACAAGGTACGGATGGCAGAATTCTTTCCCTGGAAGACATTAGTAGCTCTGTGGAATGGTGGGTAGGCAATATCATGTGAAGATACATTCAGCAGTCTTATCCTGGCACTGCAGTGAGAACCTTCACTCCTGATACCTTGAATGGACTGTCCTGATCTCCTGCTCCCAATACATTTTGAGCATGTCCATGAGGCTTTCCTAGCCCCCTGTAAAACTAAAGCTTCTGTACTTTTGTCCAACTCCACCACAACTTCACCAATCAACCTGGAGCCCTCTCCCTGCCCTGGTGTTCCACTTACCTTGTTCATGATTTCAGTAACAGTGTGCAGCTGCCTCCTGTAAGTCAGTGCAGTTTCTCTTTGTAAGACCAGACTGCCTTTTAGAGTAGATGAATGCCTGTACCACATGTCCATACCCCAATAGATGAAGCCAGCACAACGGGAAATTCCCAGCTCTTTGCTACAACTGGTATATGAAGTGGGAGAAATATATTTGTTTGCTGCCTAGCTTCATTGGAACTAGTGAGGACTAATCAAGGCCCTATTGCCTTAATAACCTATTAGCACCTTGACTTGTGGTGATACCCACTGGGCATTTTGGTTTTAGTTATGTACTTTGCAAAATCATATAACATTTAAATTAATGTACAATGGAATTGGAATTTCTTCCCGAGGGTACAGTGGGGAATAGGAGAGTGCATGAAATAGCGCAGTTTAGGAAAAGTAGGACCATATTTTCTATTTGAGTTGGGGTTGGGGAAATTTTCCAATATCATGACACTCCCTCCTACCCAGGAGGGCTGGCTATTGGCATTGTTACCGAGTGGAAGTGGAGTGGCCTATTTTCACCTGCTGCTGGCAGCACTGGAGCAATGCCAATGGTGTTGCAGCTGCCAGATTAAGTGCCTGTCTCCATGCACAGAGCCAACTGGAGATTAGTGTGAGACCTCTTAACTTTACCTCCTTTTACCCAGTTAATCCCACAATCCACTCGGCCACTAAATCAGATTTAAAAACAGAACGTATGGCTTTACCAGGAGAGGCAATGGCCTACTAATGTCTTCCAGGGAAAGAATTCTGCCATCCGCACCTTGTTTGGCCAGTATGTGACTCCAGATATGGTTGACTTTTAAGTGCCCTCTGAAATGGCCCAGCCAGCCATTCAGTTGTGACAATCACCACAAAGTCTGAAAAAAATAAATGAAACTGAATGGAAGACCTGGCAATGATCCAGGCACTGGATATGGCAATAGTCAAAACAACCCTGTCGACTCTGCAAAGTCCTCTTCATTAACATCTGGGGACTAATGCCTGACATGGCTTACAACCAAAGCTTACAATGTCCCAGACATCACCATCACTATCCTTGTATATGGTCTGTCTCGACAGTAAGACAGTAGTGCTGACAGGACAATGCTATACAGTCAGGAGGGAGTTACCCTGGGGGGGCCTCCATATTGACTCCAGACCCATAATTTCTTACAAGTAAATGTTTGGGCAAGGAAACCTCCTGCTGATTACCACGTGCTGATGAATCAGTACTCCTCCATGTTGAACAATACTTGGGGGAAGCACTGAGGGTGGCAAGGGTACAGAATACTCTGGCTGGGGTTTTCAATGCCCACTACCATGAGTGACTCGGCAGCAGATTGACCAATAGGTTCCTAAGTGGCATAGCTACTAGTCTAGGATGATGGTGGGAAAAGAATCAACAAGAGGGAAAAATATATTTGATGTTCTCCTCCTTAGTCTGCCTGCCACAGATGCATCTGTTGACGACAGCTTTGGTAAGAGTGACCACCACACAGTCCTATTGGAGACAAATGTCATTCTTTAATATTGATAGTACCTTTCACTGTGGTAAATGATTCAGAATTTGAACCGTTCTAGCTCAAGACTGGGTGTCAGTGAGGAGCTGTGGGTCATCAGCAACAGCAGAATTGTACTTCAGCACACTCTGCAAACACATGACCTGGCATTCCCTGCACTCTACCATACTATCAAGCCAGAAGATCCACCTTGGCTCAATGGAGAGTGCAGGAGTGCATGTCATGAACAGCACCAAGCATATTTGAAACTGAGGTGTCAACCTGGTGAAGCTACCAAGCAGGGCTTCTTGCGATGAAGGGCTTATGCCCGAAACTTTGACTCTCCTGCTCCTCGGATGCTGCCTGACCTGCTGTGCTTTTCCAGCACCACACTTTTCGATTCTGACCCTCCAGCATCTGCAGTCCTCACTTTCTTCCGGACTACTTGTGTGCCAAACAGCATAAGCAGCAAGTGATAGGTAGAGCTAAATGATCCCAGAACCAACCAATCAGACCTAAGCTGTGCAGTCGTGCCGCATCCAGTTGTGAATGATGGTGGATAATTCCCAATTCACTGGAGGAGGTGCTTCCACAAATATCCTCACACTCAATGATGGGGGAGGCCAGTATGTCAATGCAAAAGATTTGCAGAAGTATTTGAGATGATAATTCACCTTGGCCGCCTCCAGAAGTTCCAGCATCACAGTGACATCAAGAAATGGCTGAAGGCATTAAAAACTGCAAAGACGATGGGCTCTATCAGTATTCTAGCAATAGTCTTGAAGTGTAGGGCTCCTGAACCTGCTGTATCCCTAGCCCAGTTGCTCTAGTACAGAGGAACCACGATTATCCATAGGATATGTGCAGCACCATTCATGATTCCTTTCGATGCTAAAGCAAATACAGCAAAGTCTGGACAACATCCAGGCTAGGGCTGATAAGTGGCAAGTAACATTTGCACCATACAAATGCCAAGCAATAACTATATCCAGTCAGAGATAATCTAACCACTGTTCCTTGAAATTCAATGGTGTTACTACTACTGATTCTCCCACTATCAACATCCTGGGAGAGTTGCTGAGAAACTGAACTGTACTTGCCATATAATCCAGTAGCTACAAAAATTGACCAGAGGCTGGGAATACTGCAGTGAATATCTCACCTCCTTATTCTCCGAAGCCTAAAATGAAGAAGCAAAACTCTGAAAGCGAGTACTTCCAAATGAACCTGTTGGACTGTATAACCTGGTGTTGTGTGTGATTTTTAACTTTGTCCATCCTAGTCCAACACCAGCACCTGCACATCCTGGCTAGCATCTCCAAAGTCTGTCCACCATCTACCAGGCACAAGTCAGGAGTGTGATGGAAAGCTCCCCACTTGCCTGGATACGTACAGCTTCAGCAAGCTTTATATTATCAAGACAAAGCAGCCCACTTAACTGATACCAGCATCCACAAACATTCACTCCCTCTACCACCAATGCTCAGTAGTAGCAGTGTGTACCATCTACAAGATGCGCTGCAGAAATTCACCAATGACCTTTAGACAGCACCTCAAACCCACAACCACTACCATCTAGAAGAGCAAGGGCAGCAGATACCACTACCTGCAAGTTCGTCTTTCTCATTCACCATCCTGAAATGAAAATATATTGCTATTGAAAGGGGGAAAGTCCTGGTATTCCCTTCCAAATGCAATTTTGAGTATACCTACAGAACATGGTCTGCAGCAGTCCAAAGAAAAGCTCACCACCGCCTTCTCACAGGCATCTGGGGATGGGCCAGTGATGCACATATCCCATGAGTGAATAAAATAAGTATTTGGAAAGCTAATGATTCTATAATCTAAAATAGACAAAGAATAGTTCATAAACCTTTTTAAAAAAAAACATGTTTCAACGTTCAGAAATATGTTAAAATGAACAAGCACGTTTCTCAGACAGCTGTATAAACAATCCCTGCTGAGCAGAATGTTTTAGTAATTTGAAAAGCAGCAACTCAAACTGATATTCCCTTGAACAACTATGTATAAAAAAAAATCTGAAAAGAATTAATTAGAGCTGTTTAAACAGCTGAATTACTGAGATAAACTTAAAAGGATTAGTGAAATCTCAATAACCTATCAAAGGATTTGAACCAGTCAAACATTTGGCGGAGCTAAATTTAAAGAAAAAGGGACATTTTACACAATTACTTCAAGATTTTAAACTGGTTTAGACTTTAGAAAATTTGCAACTCAAGATTAGCACTTTACCAAGTGTATAATCTACTCTAACATGTCTGAACACTTCTATGATATTTGTTCTTTCTCTTAATAGCTTGCCAGTTGTCAGAAGTAACAAATTAGCAACGACATGACTTTATTGGTCACTTACCATTAAAACATTAACTTTGCTTACTGCAGTAAATAAAGACAACTTATCATATGATGACACCAAAATTGGAGGTGTAGTGGACAGCGAAAAGGGTTACCTCAGGTTACAACAGGATCTTTACCAGATGGGCCAATGGGCTGAGAAGTGGCAGATGGAGTTTAATTCAGATAAATGTGAGATGCTGCATTTTGGGAAAGCAAATCTTAGCAGGACTTATACACTTAATGGTAAGGTCCTAGGGAGTGTTGCTGATCAAAGAGACCTTGGAGTGCAGGTTCATAGCTCCTTGAAAGTGGAGATGCAGGTGAAGAAGGCGTTTGGTATGCTTTCCTTTATTGGTCA
>NC_057710.1:41615946-41649862 GCF_004010195.1 Chiloscyllium plagiosum
GGGGTCAGGGAGTCCAAAACTAGAGGGCATAGGTTTAGGGTGAGAGGGGAAAGATATAAAAGGGATCTAAGGGGCAACTTTGCCACGCAGGTGGGTACGTGTATGGAATGAGCTGCCAGAGGATGTGGTGGAGGCTGGTAGAATTGCAACATTTAAAAGGCATTTGGATGGGTATATGAATAGGAAGGGTTTGGAGGGATATGGGCCGGGTGCTGGCAGGTGGGACTAGATTGGGTTGGGATATCTGGTCAGCATGGACGGGTTGGATCGAAGGGTCTGTTTCCATGCTGTACATCTCTATGACTCTATATAGCACTTCATAATGACAAGTTAAATAGGAAACATGTTTTGGACCAACTTTTCATTTGGTTCCCTCCAAACCACGATTTATCACCTCTCTCCTGGTATGATCCATGTCAACATCCAAATCTCACTATTCTCTAACAGAATTGTGGAGATTTGGAAATGCACACTTCCACTGCATCTTTCCCAAGCCAATGAAGTTTGCTGACACAGAAATGGCATTTGGACTTGCAGATCAAGGAGCTGCCTGCCATTTCTAAAGCTCGCCTGATCCCGTCAGCTCTTTGTCAGAGCAGGAACATCCAAAGTGTAATGTTCAATGAGTTACTGGCATACATTTATGGGTGGCACGGTGGTTAGCATTGCTCCCTCACATTGCTGCCTTCAATTCCTGCCTCGGGCAACTGTCTGTGTGATGTTTGCACATTCTCCCTGTGTCTCTGGGTGCTCCGGTTTCCTCCCACAATCCAAAGATGTGCAGGTTCGGTGAATTGGCCATACTAAATTGCCCATAGTGTTAGGTGAAGGGGTAAATGTAGGGGAATGGGTCAGGGTGGGTGTGGACTTGTTGGGCTGAAGGGCCTGTTTCCACACTGTAAGTAATCTAATCTAATTTCCGCCTGTTTACTGATGTTGGTGAGCAGCTCACTATTGGGCCTCTTGCACCTTTTAGTTCCTGTAAACGACATTGTTTTAATCCTAGTCAGTAATAACAGCAGCCTATTCAATTGCTGTAACCCTTTCCTGACATGTGATCCACCTCACGTCAGCATAGGTTGGATCCTTAATGTATTGAGATATTGAAAGAAAGGGAATACTTGCATTCATATGGTGCTTTTTAAACCCTCAGAATTTATCAAAGTGCCTTTAGATCATAATGAGGTCAATGGAGTAGGTCACAGAGCCCTTCAAGCCTACCCTGACATCTAATAACTTCACTACAACTCCACTTTCCGTATTCTTGTAATCCCTTTGTTTGCAAAAATCCAGTGATTTCTGTCTTGAGCAAACTTGATGATTGAGCATCCAAACCTTCTAGGATACAAACAATGAAGCATTTTTTGAAGTATGGTAACTGTTATAATATGGGAAATGAGTCAAGGGTTGCACAGCAAGCTCCCACAAACAGCAGTGAGGTAAATTTATTGGTTATTTGTTTGAAATGCTGGCTGAGAAATATAAATTAGGCAGCTTACCAGAAGGAACTACTTGATCTGTTTTAAATAGTGCCCTGGCCAGGATCATTTATGTCCCTCTGCAGATGTGAGGCCTCTGTCTGCCAGTTAACCTAATTAGAACAACTTTCTATTGCCCCAGGTAAGATTGCCTAGTTCAGCACAAGTCAGGGATAAACTAAAGAATCTCTTGATTGTTTGTAACTCAGTGCCACAGGTGCATTCACCCACTGTACTTTTAACTTCCTGACTAGTATTTTTGCATAATGACTAGTAGGGTTTCTGTAGATTGTATCATGGTCTCTCCTGAGAATTCCACTTGGGACTGGTAAACCTGTTCAGGAAATATGTAGCAGTTTTTCTGGTATTGCAATTCTTCTTTAGTTAAGCATGCTGTTTCCTTTGTGGACATTTTTGGAAGTGTTACTGGTTTTAGTGTCTATTCTTTTGCTTATGCTGGCTTTAAGCTTGTGCTACCAGAACTTTGACACTTGTTCTATTTAAATGGGGTCACATATATTTCAGATGCTTGTAGATTCAGAGGCACTTGTCACATGCTTTCTAGCTGATAGCCATGGTGACATAATATCCCTGACTGGAATGAGCTTCTTTAAGTTTCTCAATCCACTTGAGTTCCTTCTGCCACTGTCTTTGTAAGATACAGCGATGCAGCGTAAAATAATGGGCTACAAGTAGGAGAGATTTGCGAGCTTTTGTTTCTGATTCAGGGGGTCACATTTCCCTAAAAGGCTATGTGATGGATGTGAGTTAATATAGCTTTTGATGTTATCTTTTAAAACTATCTTGTACTGTACATTTTGGGGTTATGATACAAAGTTGCATTAATACAAACGACTGTATCATTCAGTAAAAGGTATAAGATAATAGGGCGTATAATTATAACATGCACCATACCATGACTGTTATGAATTTGGTACTAATGGCAATAGTAATATGGTTATCAGTGTTGCACAATATCTAACCTGTTTGAAAATTAATGTACCTTAATGTAATTTGGACAAGGGCTTCTGTTGGATTGACAGAAGTTGGCTTTTCTTATTTTACTGAAATAATCGGCACTCACTTAAAGTCCAGTGCAATAATTCACTTACAAGAAAGAGTAAGTGAAGATTGTTTTTAAATAAAAACACTTCTTGCAGCCTTTATGAACACAGGCCCTATATCCAGATGAATCTAGATATTTTGAGCAAGGGTTAGAGAGAACCATTGCCAGTGTTTGATCAGCTGATGGGAGGTGCGAACACAATGTGGCAGGAGGGGACTTTCAATTAGGCAGACTCCATGAAGCTGACACCAGTGTCTTGTTCTTTTACTAGTGTGGCCCATCCATTTCCATTGCATACCGGGGCTGCCTTGCTTTAGCTCGAGATGTTCTGGTTGGGAGAAAAATATTCAACAGTTTGTATCGCCAGGCTGTCACGTTTGCAAGAAATGAAGGTGCTGTAGAACTGCAAGTTGTTTTTTGTTGCTAAAATACTGTGTTTGAGACATTGAACATCAAACAGTTAATTTGCAGTGGCCCAAACTGGGAAGCTGTCTGCAGTGATAACACCCCTCCCCCCCTTCCCATTCTTTCTTATGCTTTAGCCAAGCTCGTACTGAAACCTGCTTTATCCCTTGCACAGGACTTTGTGGGCTTCCACTGTCTTGTCAGTGAAACTTTTGTGTAAAATCATCTGTTTGAATTGAAAATCTGCTGCATTTATGCAAAAGGTTTGTAATAGCTTTTCTACAGTGATTCAAGGTAAACGAGCAATGTTTAAAAACAAAATTAAAAATTATCCCATGCTCCAATGATTACTGACTGCTGGGAGCCTGAACTGCTAAAAATGAAGGACAGGCCCCTGAAGAAAGAGGACGAGACAATTAGCAGATTACACATTTGTTTCTAAAATGGCTTCTTGCTAAAGGGTGTGGTTAAAAACAGCAGAAACGACTGGTATTTTCTGATCTGCATTCCCTGTGCTGTGGCACGTCAGATCCCATAAATCCCAATAAAAATCACTGTGACTCTTCCTGGCTAAAAGTAGTAAAGGAGTTTGATTTACTAGTTTAACAGTGAGCATATGGACCTGGCAGCTTTTCAGAGAAAGAAAGCAGATTTTGTGGCACCTTCTAATTTTTTTTTCTGTTGTTTAGTAAAATCTAATCCTGTTGGCTGCACTGTCGGTGAATGTTCAGAAATATGAGCAGATAATTTTAGCTTCACAGTTTCTCAGTGATTTTATTTCTGTTAGGACACCGCAGCCATTTCATACTGTACTATCACAAACCTTTATTACAATTGACTTTCCCAGAGATCACAGCAACATGCTGGCAAAAATAAAGGTAGGGGAACTGTCGAGCTTTATTTAGGTATGATTCTGCAGGCGCGGTGTTCCAAAAGGACAGTTTAAATGTATTTTTTGGGTAAAAACATTGCAATAATGTGGCATAAGCAAAGGGAAATACTGGGCAATATGTGCTGCAGTACAGGTTTCCATGGCTGTATGTGGGGTGGCTGGAACCGGCTAGAACTGGTTTGAAGCAGATCAGCTCATGAACAATGCAGCCACTGAGCTACATTGCTTCCTTCTTCATGGCAGCAATACAAGAAGCTTGCAGAAAGGTACCATCTAAAACAGCATGATTGCACCCTAGACATATTATTCTGGTATGTGGATAGTATGCTAAATGCTTTATAAATGGGTATGTTTGTGGTATCTTTGAAGAAGAAAATTTGTTTCACTGTCTTGAGGTAAAGGATTCAAGCATGAAGAAGGGTTTGTGTGCTCCCTGTTACAAAAAAAAATGGTGGATGGGGGTAATCTGTTACTTTCTAAGAGATGAAGTGTATATGGATCAGCAGTGTATATTTAAATCTAAGACCAAATTTCTGTTACTGTGCAAATTAAAGTACTGCAAGCTGGGCTTTTTGTGCATAACATTGGTGGCAGGAAAGACACGCTTAGCTGGCTTGCTAGCAGAGAAGATGGAGGGTTTTTTTTGGTGCTGCTTTTTCAGTTAAAGTGTATGTACTTCCTAATACAGTGGTGAAGAAATCTTTAACTCTGGGGCAAAGAAACCACAGTCTTGTACTATCACACAGCAGATTACAAGAACGGTGTCCTACATTTAGCAAGTCACCATGCCAGGAGAATTATGGTCTTGAATTTAACCAGTTGAATTTATCAATTATATGTAAAATATTAAAAATATTCTTGATAATTTGCTTATTTTGGCCAACTGATGTGTGTTTTTTTTTAAAGAAAGAGATGTATGTATCTGTTTTTGAAACTTGAGTATCAGCACAAAGCCTTCTGGGGCTACTGATTGACACCTCCCTTTAAAAGCCTTACAGACGCTGGTCCCTCTAAAGCTTTAAAAAGGAGGAAATGTTCTTTGTTTTCATGAAATCCTCTCGAGATATTTCTCAGTTACGGCCACCAGTTTTTTTTTCAAATCAGCAAACCTGAGTTGAAAATAATCTAGAGAACACGCACACAATAAAAGTGGTTGATTCAAGCATTTGTGCTAACAAATTGGATCACTTTTCTGAGGTGAAGCATTCAGGCCTGTCGCCCAATGTTTTTTTTCTCCCCTTCCTTCCTTTCTGGATTACAGTATTGAACTCTTGCTGCCAGTACTCCTGACAAGGCTTTAATTGTATTAAAAACATTGTTACTCTCATTAAGAAAAATGAGACTGAAGTAGCTATCAAAATTTTGAACGTTTTTTTCACCTCATTTTGAAGAATCCTGAAAATCAGAAAATGACGACAGTGTTTGGATATGCCTCAGTGGTGGTGGCCTAGTTCAGGGTAAGTAACAGTGATGGTTAAACAGATTACTTTGTTCTCTTAAATATTCTCTGTCTGCTCTCTCAGTCTGTCCAATGTTTTCAATAATGGAGATTTTATCCTTGGAAGGGTGTCAGGATCTCTAGCTTGCTGGTGTCAGCACACGCATCAAAGTACCAACAGCCGAGGCCCCAGGGCCTGGTGCTTACTGTAATGTTTTGGAGCATTTGGAACATGTTTTGTCAAAACTTAAGTCGAATTTTTACAAATAATTTTACATTGGCATAACGTTGACCGTATAGCACGGTTCCTTGCAGATGAACTCCGGTGTATGCCTGCTTCACAGGGGGAAAGGAAATATTGTCATCACATCATCCACTCAAGGTTCTGCTTTTGGTTACAGAATGACATTGTTCAAAAGGGGATGTCACCTCACATATTTTCTCAAACAAATATCAGTTGTTACATACTGTAGTTGACTGACCATGCCACTGGGATTTCTTAAGTTTGATATATGGCTTGTGCAGCCGCAGGAATCTTAGCTGGGGCTGTTGCTGACAGTGCTAAAATGGATTTAAGCCCCTCGGCGAGAGAACAGTTGGTCATCAGTGATTGCATCTGGTTTCATCCATGCTGCTGTTTCCTCCAAGCTTGACAATTTCAATGCTTTTCTGTTTGGCTTCACAGCTTGTATCTGACACGAGTTTGAATTTGTCCCCCAGAACTCCGGTGTCACCTAGATTGCCTGAGGCCTGTTCCCAGATCACCACCATGCATGCTGAAATACAATTGTTTTCTTCACCCTTTGATTTAAAATGCTTCCTTGGCCTTGTCCCGTCCTACAATCTTCTGGGAACTCTGTGTTCCTGAAATCCTCTTGAGCATTCTGTACCTCCATTGGAGGCTTTACCTTTTCAGTTTGAATTCTGATTTGGTAATGGATTCAAGTCTGTTGCTTTTCAACTAAAGGGAATGAAATTGGAGACAGTGACAGAAAGGGTTTTATAGGAGCATCAAAGACCTCCTGATTGAACAGCATACAATGTTAAATGAAGTTAGTATTTTCACAGTTAATCCCTCCCAAACTACTACAAAGTGTTAAATTGATCAAGGCTGAAAATGATTTCTCAGCATTGATATGTGGTATGTCCCAGGTGGTTTCTGATTGGCACATGCTTCAATTTTGTGAAATCAGCTGTAAATAGATAAGGTGCTGAGATGGTTGTATTTTATTGATAATTATACCCTGGATGCCATTACAGAGATTGCAACATGTCTGTTCTTGGAATGTGGGCTACAATGGCATTTATTGCTCATTCCTTGAGTCTTAAGAGTCAACCACATTGTGTTTGACTTGAGTCATGTGTAGGCCAGGGCAATTAAAGGGTTGGAAATTTTCTCTCCTGTAGAAAATTGGTGAACCAAGGGTTTCAAAGATAATGCTTTCAAAGTTTTTTTATTGCCATTTTATCTGGTGCAAGTGTAGTTTCACAACTACCCATTGTGCAATTTTGGACTTGCAGCCTCTGAGTTGTAAAGCAAGTATGATGACTAGTGTTTGATTTTAATTTCTGATTTAGGTTCTTATGAAGCACCTTACCACAAAGGATACAGCACAGAGGAAGGCATACTGATGATTGTATTGGCCCTTTGAAATGGATGTCCGATTAGGCCCAGACTCAAGAGGAAAGGTCATAGACCTGAAATGTTCGGCTTGATTCAGTGGAGGCGATGGGGGTCTCACCCACTCCTGAAGAGTCAGCCAGAGGCCCTTGCCATCTCTCTGAGTGAGGGAAGATTTGCAATGAAGTGCCAGTCGGGCACTCGACAGGCCAGCAATGCCCTTTGTGTGATTAAGGTGCAAAGGTTTTGCGTTTTCAGAGCTGCCAGCCAATCAGATTTTCAGTAAACATATTTTGCTTTTGTCATTCCGTACCTCAGACTCAGTCCATTGTCCTGCTTTTTTTTCCTTGTCAACTATTAATCCAATTTCCTTTTCAACATTACTATTAAATCTGCTTCCACCACCCATTCTGAAGAGTGCATTCTGGATTGTAACAAATCTCTTCCTCAATCCTGTAGTGCACTGCTTCTGCCAGTATCCTAAACCAGTGGTCATATGGTCATTGAATCTCCTTTCAGTTAAAACAATTTCATCTTATCCACTTTATCAAAACCTTTCTTAATTTTGAACACCCTATTAAATCTCTCGTTAAGTTTCAGTGTTGAAGGAGAACAGACCCAGTGTCTCTGATTTTTGCCCAGAGTCAAATAATGGGTAATATTGAATGACTTTTTCAACACGTCCCAGTTGGGATGGCAGAGTTAAAATTTGAGGCACCCGCATAAACAGAAATTGCTGGAAAAATTTAGTAAGTCTGGCAGCGCCGGTGGAGAGACATCAGAGTTAACATTTTGAATAGGTTTTCCTGACCATTGACAATGGTTTCATGGACATTATTAGACTCTTAATTCCAGATTTTAAAATTGAATTCAAATTTCACCATCTGCCCTGGCAGGATTCAAACCTTATCTGGCTCCCTGGATTAACTGTCTAACAATAATACGACAAGGTCATTTGCCTCCCATAGTGGTGTACGTTTAACCTAAGGATTGGCAAGGGGCAAAATTGAGGAGGCAGGGTATTCATGGTGACCTCGGCTGAGTGCAGGATGTGTTGTAGGCATCATTGCGCAAGACAAACCATCTGTCCAGCCAACTGAGCTGACTGATCCTATTGTTTTTCACTGCTATCCTGGGGCATGTGTTTGCTAGGCTGTTGCTGGACAAACCTACAATTTCGAGCAGAGAGTGAGGGCTGCAGATGCTGGAGATCAGAGTCAAAAAGTATGGCACTGGAAAAGCACAACAGGTTAGGCAGCATCTGAGGGGCAGGAGAATCAGGCATAATGCTTGAAACGTCGATTCTCCCGCTCCTCGGATGCTCCCTGACCTGCTGTACTTTTCCAGCACCACAATTTTCAAACTGACAATTTCTGTCTGATTTAATCCTGAAGAGTATAGGCTGACCAATCTCTTACACAACGCTGCACTTGAAGGGTCCCAAAAGTGGAAATTCAAACAAAGTTCCCAAGTAAGAATGTAAAGTGATACAGTGATAATATTTTCCAGATTGACCTGACTCTTACATATCCCCTTTTCAGTGTTACACAGTACATCCCATGTAAATCCTAATTGTGCCATCCTCATAAATTTCAAACGGGATTGGCACAGTTCGATTTCAGCTTCTCAAAAATGGGATTAATATATCTACTATTGATTTGTATTCTTAGTTATCTTCAGCAAAGTATTGATTGATGTGCCAATGTTCTTCCATACCCTGTAGAATGGTTAGTGCTTTTATTTCACCACATGCCTGATTGGTCTCCTGCATTCTATCCTCTGTACACTTGAGGTGATACAAAACTCTCTTGTTTGTATCGGAGCTCACATCAACTCTTATTCCCCTCCCATCCCTGCTATAGCTGAATGTCATTGGCTCCAGGTCACCATCTTGATTTTACATTTCTCATCCTCATTTTCACATTCTTTCATGCCCTCACCTTTCCTTATCTGTTTATCATCCTCTAGCCCTCCATGTTGTCTGTGCTGCTCTCAATCTGGCCTCTTGAATTTCCACCATTCATGGCCATGCCTTCAGGTTACACAGGCTCTGAACTCCCCTCACGTCTCTGTTGTTCTACCTCACTTCCCTCCTTTAAGACTCTCCATACAATCTACCCTAAAATCTCCTTGCCTGGCTCAGTGTTATTGTTATAACTATGCCCATGACACATGGTAAGACCTTTTTTATGTTGAGAATGTAATATTAACAGATATGTTTATTTGATTCATTGGTAGTCCTCTGCCTTTTTGTCCCCACCGTGGGCGGCGCGGTGGCTCAGTGGTTAGCACTGCTGCCTCACAGCACCAGGGTCCCTGGTTCGATTCCGGCCTCGGGTGACTGTCTGTGTGGAGTTTGCACATTCTCCCCGTGTCTGCATGGGTTTCCTCTGGGTGCTCCGGTTTCCTCCCACAGTCCAAAGATGTGCAGGTCAGGTGAACTGGTCATGCTAAATTACCCATAGTGTTAGGTGCATTGGTTAGAGTGAAATGGGTCTGGGTGGGTTACTCTTCGGAGGGTCGGTGTGAACTGGGTTGAGCCAAAGGGCCTGTTTCCACACTGTAGGGAATCTAATTTAATCTTCAGCAGGATGCCACAATCAATCAAGTCTTTGCTTCCCCTCTCTTTCCTTGTCAGCATTGCACATAGATCTTTCTCTGCGTTACATCGTGGTCTATTCCTCTGTCACTCCTAGCACCCCTTCATTCCACCCAACAATGGGACCTCTCCATACAGTTATGAAAAATGTAACATTTTTGCTTCTTCCCTCCTTACTGTCCCAGGCTCCAAACGTATCTTCCAGGTGAAGCAATTGTTTTCTTGTACTTCTTTCAATCTAGTCCGATGTATGCATTGTTTGCAATGCAGACTCCTGTACATTGGTGAGACCATAAAATCCCTACAGTGTGGAAACAGGCCCTTTGGCCCAACCAGTCCACACCAACCCTCCGAAGAGTAACCCACCCAGACCCATTCCCCTACTAATCCTTTACCCCAGATTAATGCACCTAAACTACACATCCCTGAACACTATGGTCAATTTAGCATGACCAGTTCACCTAACCTTCTCATCTTTGGATCGTGGGAGGAAACCCACGCAGGCATGGCGAGAATGTGCAAACTTCGCACAGACAGTCGCCCAAGGTAGGAGTTGAACCCAGAGCCCTGGCACTGTGAGGCAACAGTGTTAACCACTGAACACTTTGGGGAATATTTCTGCTCTGTCTGTCAGAATAGTTCCAATCTCCCAGTCACTTTCCATCGCAATGCACCACCTACCTTTAATGTTAATATCTCTGTCCTAGCCCTGCTGCAGTGTTCCAACACAAGCTGGAGGAACTCCTCATTTTTCACTTAGAGCAATTTGCGGTTTTCTGGACTCAACACTACGATCAACAACTTTAGACTGTAAATGCTGTACTCCATTTTGATTAACCTCTCCTCCCCCAATGTCGTCTTTGCTTGGTTTGCTCTGAGCAGAACTGACCTATTAACACTCTGCTATTAATACCTACCATTTACACTCCTTTTGTCTTTTGCTCTGGGCACCCTCACCATCTGTCCCAATGCTCCTTTGTGAACAGCATCAAAGCTATAATTTTCCAGCCTCCCCATTCAAATCTGAAGAAGAGTTATATCGGACTTGAGATGCTAATTCCATTTCTCTCTTCGCAAATGCTGCCAGACTTGCTGAATTTTTGCAGGCCTTTCTATTTTTACTTTACGTCTTCAGCAGTATGCTGCTTTTATTTCATTGATGGTGTCGCAGGGTTTCTTCCAATTTGAGTAGAATTGTTAGGCAGACAATGCTTCTGTCTCCTCACTACTCTCCAACCCTTACACAGGGCTCACCCTGGTAGGCTGGTTGAGAGATTCCTGTCCCTAATGGGGAGAACCTGCTGAGAACTGAGCCATGATATCCTGGTGCTGCTTCAGTGGAGCTATTCATGTGGCACTGGTGGAGATTGTCAGGTTTGAAGATGGTCAGACATTTAAAAGTACAAAGGAGAATGTAGGCGAGAGAAGAAGTCTTGTTTGGCCTCAGCAGACATCAGTGGTGGCTCAGACATTCAAGACAAGTCTTGGGAGGCAGCTGACATTGACTAGAACTTTGAGTGATTTTCTGCAACCCCTTGACATGTGTTGATATAAAAATGAGTTATTTTGAAAGAATACAATGGGCATCCTTTTTGAACTTCAGTGCTGTGTTCAAGGTGCAACTCTGGGAATGCCTTCATGACTTTGAGAATGAGTGGAGCCTGTGAAGTTAGCAGCATCTCTTTGTTAAGCACTTGCTATGTTTTGTGAGGAGAGAGATAGACAAATAGAGCTAGCCGAGCCAACTCAGCTGAGGTACTTTTTTTTTAACTGTTCATGAAGTGGATCAAAGCTTTTCTTTAATTTAAGTTGACATCAATGCCTCCCTGCTACTTTGCTTCCATAAATGAATTTGTGTATGAGCAGGCTGCTTAGATGCAGTTATGATGTTGAAGTGTCACAAATGTGTAGGGATCTAAAATGTCATTAATAATGATAGAATTATAGAAATGGAACATTCAATGCATCGAGTCTACAACTGAGTTTTCTTTTACATGCTAACTAATGGGTGCAGTGGCTTAATGGTAAATCACTGAACTGGTAGGGGTCTCTGTTGATGATCTGAAGAGGTGGGTTCAGATACCATTATCGTAGCCAGCCGAATTTAAATTAATAGATCGGAAATATAAAGCTAGTTTCTGTAATGGTAACCATAAGGCTACGTTCAATTGTCTTCAAAGCCTGTCTCATTCACTAATCTCTGTTAAGGCAGAAAGTCTGTTGTCCTTACCTATCTGGCCGACATGTGAATTGTGGCAATGTGATTGTCTCTTGCAAGCAACTCAGATGAAGGGCAATTAGTGATGTACAACAAATCTTCACCTTGTCATTGACACCCACATACCAAGAAAGAATAAGGAAAAAGGAGTGATCCTGCCCTTCCATTCAATTACTCGATAGTTGTTAAACACTTCTCATTTTCAAGCAACCATCTAATTTTTTTATGGAAGTAATTTGTCGACTTTTTTTCAGCAAACAGTTAAAGTGGAGAATTTTGCCTTTTACCAATATATTAATGGTGTCTTGAGTTCTTTTAAGTGACTTTTAAAATTTATACTCTTCCATTGACTAGTGAAAATATTCGATGCTCATGTTTCGGACAATGTTTATGTGTAGTCTTTACTCCCCACGATCGACATGGTTTGTAAATAAAAATGTGTGTTTTCTTACCCTTGAACAGCGTATCTCGATTAAATAATTCTAGCACCAAGCTTTTGTGAATTAGAATTAAAATAGGCCATTTAATCTCACTCACTCACCCCAAAAACCTTGCAACATTACTGACTCAATCTATCTCAGACAGGCACGCATGCATACATGCATTGATTCCAGGTAAAGGTAATTAATCTGCGTTTCTTGTTTTTACTTTTGGTTTATGGTCTTCAGTCTCTCAGTAGCAGGTCTGTTGTTTCTTGGATGGTTTTAGGGGGTTAAAATTGAAATGAGAGTCTTGTAAAATGAAGAATTGTCAATAGGTTGTGAGAATCCCTGCAGTTCAATTTCAATGAGGTAATTATTGGATAAACCTGATGTGCAACATGTTTGTGGAATCATTCTCTCTACTAAGCGCTTTCAAGCTATCACTGTTAATTGCCTTGGCATCTTGATGACTTGTGGCTCACGTGTGGCTTTTTGATCACTGAATTATTGGTTTGATTGTTTTCTGGTGGAACTGCTTGCAAAACAGCTTGCTGATTTTAAAACCAAGCAAGAAATCTGTAAAAACTCACTTGAAGAGACATGTTCAAAGTTCTTCATCAAATAAGGGTGTGGTGTTCATGTTGATTCCACATCCTGTGTTGGCAATTTGACAGCTGGAGGGTTTGAATCAGTTGGTGACTTTATTTTTTGATTGACCCACTCAGTCTAATGGTGATACTTAGAGTCATAGAGATTAATAAATGTTATTGATTTACGTCTACACAGAATATTCCATTTGTCTTTAGTTTTAGTTTTAAAATATGAAAGGATTGACTGAAAGTTCACATTATACTTTTTATGAAACTATTGTGATAGCATCTTACAGTTCACTCAGTAAATCCAAGTTGCTGTGACAATATGCCATCTTTAGGTACATGTTGTAATTTAGAACTATGGCTAATTATAGGAAATTAATATATACAATATTAATGGAAACCAAACAAAAAAAGACAAGAGATTGTGAAGAATGACAGCATGTTATTTTCCTGCTTTTTTGAACAGGAGGTAGGAATTAGTTACTGATGTCGTTTTTCAAGTTTTTCTAATGAAGCTTAGACTGTGCTACTTTCTTCATAAATCAATAAGGTAGCTGACTGTTGCTATTTATCCACATCAGTTTTGAGATTTTCAATTCTCCAGCATCTGTTTTAAAACTATAATATCAATCCACACGTGAGCCACAAGTCATCAAGATGCCAAGGCAATTAACAGTAATAGCTTGAAAGCGCTTAGCAGAGAGAATGATTCCACAAACACGTTGCACATCAGGTTTACCCAATATGGGTGGCATGGTGGCTCATAGCACCAGGGTCCCAGTTCGACTCCAGCCTCAGGCAACTGTCTGTGTGGAGTTCGCACATTCTCCCCATGTCTGCGTGGGTTTCCACCGGGTGCTCCAGTTTCCTCCCACAATCCAAAGGTGAATTGGCTATGCTAAATTGCCCATAGTGTTAGGGAAATGGGCCTGTGTGGGTTACTCTTCAGAGGGTCGGTGTGTACTGTTTGGGCTGAAGGGCCTGTCCCACACTGTAGGGAATCTAATCTAATCCTCACTCTATTTTCATTCATGCATGCTATCCCGTAGTGCCTTATTATTGATATAGTATTGTATTGGAATTACTTTAAATTATATAATTATTGTTAGAATTTGTTGAAAAGATAACAAGGAAGACAGTTTTAAAGGAGCAACAGTAGATGTAATGTATTTGGATTTTCAGAAGTCTTTTTATAAGTTAGGCTACTTAATAAGATAAGAGTCCGCAGTGTTGGGGTAGGATATTATCATGGATAGAGGATTGGCTAACTATTAGCAGATAGAGAGTTGGGATAAGGGGAGCATTTTCAGGATAGTAGCTTGTAGTTAGTGGAGTGTCACAGAGGAACAGCACTAGGGCCAGAATGGATCACAATCAGCATTCTTTTGCATGGACCTACAAGATTCATGCACGGTGGCAACATTCAGAGCCGGAAGCTGTGAATGGCATTGGCACATTGATCACTCATGTATGGATTCTGACAGAAGTTTAGAGAACATGTTGTTTACAAAATATTAGTGACTTGGAAGAGAGAAGTGAATGTACTATAGCCAAGTTGACACACAAATATGCAGGAATGCAAGTTCAGAGGATGAAACAAATGTTCGAAGAGGGACACATACCAATTTAAGCAAATGGTTAAAAACATGGCAAGTGAAATATCGTGGGGAAAAATGTGAGGTTATGCACTTTGGCAGGAAGAATAGAGGAGATGAGTATTATTTAAATGGTGAAAGATTACAGACAGCTACACCACAGAGGAATGTGGTGGTCCTTACACATGAATCACATAAAAACTAACATCCATGTTGTGGTTCTGTTCGCCGAGCTGGGAATTTGTGTTGCAGACGTTTCGTCCCCTGTCTAGGTGACATCCCTGGCTGTTTTCTGTTTGGCTTGTCCTATAATAGTAGTGTTGTCCCAGTCGAATTCATGCTGCTTGTCATCTGCGTGTGTGGCTACTAAGGATAGCTGGTCGTGTCGTTTCGTGGCTAGTTGGTGTTCTCTGTACCATCACCTCTAGGAATGGGAGTTGGTTGTCCTTTTCTTCCTCTCTAGTGAATCGGATTCCTGTGAGTGTGGCGTTGATGATCCAGTGTGTGTTCTATATTTCTGTGTTTTTAATTATTACAAAGGTGTCATCCACATATCTGACCCAGAGTTTGGGTTGAATTTGCGGTAAGACTGTTTGTTCTAATCTTTGCATTACTACTTCTGCTATGAGTCCAGAGATGGGTGAGCCCATGGGTGTGCCGTTGATTTGTTCATATATTTGGTTGTTGAATGTGAAGTGTGTTGTGAGGCACAGGTCCAGTAGTTTTGAGTATGCCATCTTTGTTGATAGGTTCAATGTCCTGTTGTCTGTTCTGTATGTCCAGCAAGTTGGCTATTGTGTCTCTGGCTAGGGTTTTATCAACAGAGATGAACAGTGCCGTTACACCATGGTTTCTTCCTTGTCTATGTGTATATTTCTGATGATGTCCAAGAATTCCTGTGTTGATTGTATAGAGTAACTGGATCCGCTGATCAGGTGTTTCAGTTTCTGCTGTAGTTCTTTGGCCAGTTTGTGTGATGGTGTCCCTGGTAGTGATACTATGGGTCTGAGTGGGATGTCTGGTTTGTGCACTTTAGGTAGTCCATAGAATCTGGGGGTTTGTTGCTTTCAGGTTTCATTCTTTGTAGGTCAAACCTGGTTATCTGTCCTTTTTTTTTCAAACGGAAGAAAAAGGCAACCAACTCCCATTCCTAGACGTGATGGTACAGAGAACACCTAACGGAGAATTCACCACAAAGGTATACAGGAAAGCCACACACACAGACCAAGTCCTGAACTACGAAAGCAACCACCCCAACACACACACAAGAAGTTGCATCAAGACACTATTCAAAAGGGCCACAACACACTGCAGCACACCAGAACTGCAAAAAGAGGAAGAAGAACACCTATACAAAAACGGATACCCGCGCAATTTCATCAACAGATGCCTAAGGGAAAGACAATGGAACAAGGACATGCCGCAACCCAAAGGACTAGCCACACTACCATACATCAAGAGCATTTCCGAACTGACAGCCAGACTACTGCAACCACTAGGACTCATAATAGCACACTAACCAACAGCCACTCTCAGACAACAACTCACCAGAACGAAGGACCCGATACCCAGCATGAGCAAAACCAATGTAGTGTACAAAATCCCATGCAAGGACTGCACAAAACACTACATAGGACAAACAGGAAGACAGTTAACGATTCGTATCCACCTAGCCACGAAATGACACGACCAGCTATCCTTAGTAGCCACACATGCAGATGACAAGCAACATGAATTCGACTGGGACAACACTACTATTATAGGACAAGCCAAACAGAGAACAGCCAGGGAATTCCTAGAGGCATGGCACTCATCCACAGATTCAATCAATAAGCACATCGACCTGGACGCAATATACCGGCCACTGCAACGGATAGCTGGAACTGACAACCGGAAGCAGCAGATTCAAACCACTACAAATGCTGGAGGAAAGATCACAGAAGCGCTTCACAGGAGGCTCCCAAGCACTGAGGATGTCACCTAGACAGGGGATGAAACGTCTGCAACACAAATTCCCAGCTCGGCGAACAGAACCACAACAACGAGCACCCGAGCTTCAAATCTTTTCACAAACTTTGACAACTAACATCCATGTTTCAGTGGGTAATAGGGAAGACAATTGGAATGTTGTTATTTACTTCAGAGTGAATGGAGTATAAAAATAGGAAGATCTTGCCTAAGGAAAGATATACTGGCATTGGAGGCAGTCCAGAAAAGGTGCACCAGGCTAATCCGGAGTGTGGAGGGACTGTCTTATGAGGAGAGTTGAAAAGGATGGACTTGTACACATTGGAGTTTAGATGAATAGATAGAGACGTTATTGAAGGGTGCAAGAACATATGGGCTGACGACCCTTTTCCTGTGCCTTACTGTTCTTTGTTCTTTATTCTTGGGGAGTGTGACAGGGTAGATGCAGTGAGATTGTATCCTTTTATGAAATAATCTAGGAACAGAGGGCATAATGTCAGAGGAAGGAAGAGGGTTTTTTTTTCTGAAGGCAGTGAATCTGTGGAATTCTTTACCACTGAGTTGTTAAGTATATTCAAGGCTGAGATAGATTTCTAATCATTAAAGGACCACGGGTTATGTGGATAAGGTAAGAGAGCAGAGCTGCAGATGATCAGATTAGCCATGATCTCATTGAATGAGGAACTTAATTAATGGGCACTTTCTGTTCCTCTTCATGGAGTTGCGAATAGTGCTGAGCATTCTGCAATCATCAGTGAACATCCTCACTTTTGACATTATGATGGAGAGAAGGTCATTGATGAAGCAACTGAAGATGGTTTGGCCTAGTACACTATCCTGAGGAATTCCGGGAGAGATGTCCTGGAGTTAAGATTACTGACCTCCAAAAACTACAGCTATCTTCCTATGTGCCAGGTATGCCTCTGATCAGCAGAGAGTTTTCCTCTGACTCCCAATTACTCCAGTTTTGCTGGGCTCCTTGAGGATACATTTGCTCAAATGCAGCCTTAATGCCAATTGTAGTCACTCACACCACATTACTGGAATACAGATATGAAAACAATCCCTGTCCTTGTTTCTCTTAGTTAAAGTTCTTCATTCATGGTTTCATTGATGTCCTTTTTCCAGGTGGTCTCCCCAGTCTGTTAACATTTTCTGTCACACGGTCGATTGACCCATTTGCACCATGAACACTGCTGCAAAGGAATGTTTCCAAGAGGTTTTTTGCCTCTTCCAGCGCCTCCAACATTTGTTCAATCAGTGTGTATTTATTTTGTAAATTTAATTCCCGTTAAAAGTAAAATTCTGTCTAAACCTGATACTTTGGCTCAGTCGAATAACTTGAATGCCAGCACAGATTGGGGATATTCCAAATACTGTAGAATTTCTGCAATCTTGCAAATAATCTACTCCATTCCATTTTGTATGCTCCGTGCTTTTATTTAACTCTTTCTGAATTTGTCAAAATATGATCATACCTCATAAGCAATTAGTAAATCATCTTTTCGGTAAATTTAATCTGCGCAAGTTAATTTGTTCAAGCCTTCATTCTGATCAGTTATATCATTGGTGTCCAATCCTGATTTAAAGTTTTCTGTCCTATCTTGGCTTTGAATGGTAAGGCAAGAGCCAAAGCCATTCCTTTGTTTCTTCTTTGGTACAGGAATCATTCTGGTCTATATTATTGCTTAATGCTTCCACTGGTCATAAGGTCTATATTCAGAAAACAGGGGTGGGTGATCATGCCCTGATATTTTATACTTTGATTCAGCCATCTCTCTGAAGTTTTCTCCAGCTTCCTCCTTGGTTAGAATAATGTTTACTTTTCGATCTTTAGACTTACAAATAGCTAACTGTCCTCTGCTGTCGCTAATAGATACCAGAGGTTAATGTTAGTTAGAAAGTGTCCAGGTTTCTATTTTTCTAATTTCCAAATTGTCCCTTAATTAATATTGCAGTTTTAGGCCTATACTCTCTGGAGTTTGGAGGAATGAGAGATCGAATTAAGATTTATAAGAACTAAAGGGGTTTGACAAAGTGGACTTAGAAAGGATGTTTCATCATGTGGGACAATGTGGAATAAACATAGTTTTAGGATAAGGGATAGCAGATTTAAAACCGAGATGAGGGAAAATTACTGATTAAAAAGTCATGAATTGTGGAATTCACAATTCCAGAGCGTGGTGGATACAGAGTAAATTTAAGGAGGAGATAGACTCATTTATAATTACGAATGAAATGAAGAGTTATGAACAGCAGGCAGGAAAGTAGAGTTGAGATCGAGAATAGATCAACCATGATTGTATCAAAAAGGCTTTCTTGGTCATGCATATGGCTTAGTACAAGCTTCTGCAGTTATTCAGTGAGTCAAAAGCTAATATTTAGAAAGATTGTTTCAGACATTACAAATGCTCTTTACTGGGCTCTTACACTAGGAAGAGCTATATGGAGTCTTAGAGTCATAGAGATGTACAGCATGGAAACAATTGCCGAATAGCAAACTTATCTAGAATGGGATTTCTTCTTTCTTCTTTCTTCTTTCTTCTTTAACAGTGACCTATGACCTATGATTCTTGGTAGTGGAGATGAGCAGAGAGGTCTCGGTGTCCATGTACACAGATCCTTGAAAGTTGCCACCCAGGTTGACAGGGTTGTTAAGAAGGCATACAGTGTTTTAGCTTTTCCTAATAGAGGGATCGAGTTCCAGAACCATGAGGTTATGCTACAGCTGTACAAAACTCTGGTGTGGCTGCACTTGGAGTATTGTGTACAATTCTGGTCACTGCATTATAAGAAGGATGTGGAAGCTTTGGAAAGGGTGCAGAGGAGATTTACTAGGATGTTGCCTGGTATGGAGGGAAGGTCTTACCGGGAAAGGCTGAGGGACTTGAGGCTGTTTTCGTTGGAGAGAAGAAGATTGAGAGGTGACTTAATAGAGACATATAAGATAATCAGAGGGTTAGATAGGGTGGACAGGGAGAACCTTTTTCCAAGTATGGTGACGGCGAGCACGAGGGGGCATAGCTTTGAATTGAGGGGTGATAGATATAGGACAGATGTCAGAGGTAGTTTCTTTACTCAGAGAGTAGTAAGGGTTTGCCTGCAACGGTAGTAGATTTGCCAACTTTAAGTGCATTTAAATCGTCATTGGACAAGCATATGGACGTACATGGAATAGTGTAGGTTAGATGGGCTTCAGATTGGTATGACAGGTCGGCGCAACATCGAGGGCCGAAGGGCCAGTACTGCACTGTAATGTTCTATGTTCTATGACCCTTACATGTGGGGAAGTTCTAAATATATATAGTTAAAGTCCAACACCGTCATTTCCAAATCCTAAATATATATTTAATTGGATATAAAAATGTCTTGCCTAGTTGGTGTGGTTATCAGGAGCTCATTTCAGAGCTTCAACAGGGACTTAATTTATCTCCTGAATGTGGGTTGTTGAAATACTAAAATCCTGAGGACAGCTTTGGTCCCATGTTCTTATTCTCTGTGCCTATTGTGTTCTCAATATGTAGGTTTTGTCACACATTTGTCCAGTTTTAATTGTCATTGAATATCAGTGTGCCAGTTGATAAATTAAAGGAAAAAAAATAACCCATGTTCAGGTAAAAAGGGAAAAAAACCCATTTCAAATGCTGATAATCTAAGATGAAAACAAAGGCCTTCATTTTAGCTCCCATATCAGAAGAATGGATTGAAGACATTCCCTGGCTCTGCAAACATCACCCCGATGTGATGCAGAACTTTGACTTTTCATTCTGTGGGAACTGGGCTTTCTAAATATGGTACTGGGCAATACCAGAAACAGTATAGAGGCTGTTGAGTGTGGAGGTGGACACTGGAAGGCCTACCTAATGCACTGATGCTTTGTCCAAAACTTTAAAGAAAGTAATAAAAGAAAATCAGCACTCCCCTCTTGCAGCACCTCACTTTTCCACACATTCTTCATGCTTCCTCCGTGCCAACCCATATCGCTGTAATTCGGAGATGCCGGTGTTGGACTGGGGTGTACAAAGTTAAAAATCACACAACACCAGGTTTTAGTCCAACAGGTTTAATTGGAAGCACACTAGCTTTCGGAGCGACGCTCCTTCATCAGGTGATAGTTTCATATCGCTGTAGGCTGCCTAGCCTCACCACATGCCAAACTACACTTCTATACCCACCTCTTTGGACCTTTTGAACCCTCCATGCCAATGTATGTTACTCCATGAGGCTATGTGGCACTTTATAGCTTCTATGCCATCTTAATGACAAACCATCCCCCTATCATCAGGCACTTATACCTGCCATAACAACCCACACAGCAACCACCATAAGCAGATCTCCAGACCATGCTAAGATAAAACAAAATTGTTAAGTTTCTATTGAAAAAAAAAGTAATTTCACAAATTAAAACACTCATTGATTAGAAACCTATTCACTACATTTAACTTCTTTCTATTAAAAAGCATTGGAATTCATAGTCCAACTTCAAAAGGGTGCGCAAGCACTTAGTCTGTTGATCAAACTGTGAAATGGTGGGCAGCCAACTAATAATGGATTAGTGCTGCCTTACTAGTTTGTCCTGTTCCGAATCTACCCCGGTAATTTTCTTTTTATTCGTTCTTGGGATGTAGTGCTGCTGGCCAGATCAGAGGGCACTTAAGTGTGAACAACATTGCTGTGGGTTTGGTACTTCCTTGCCCTGAAGGACATCAGTGAACCAGATGGGTTTTTCTGACAATTGACAGTGGTTTCATAGTGATTATTGAGCACTTAATTCCAGATATTTATGGGATTCAAATTCCACCATCAGCCAGTGCAGAATTTGTAGCTCCAGAACCCGTTACCTTAATCTCTGGATAAACAATCTGACGATAGTACCGCTAGTCCACCTCCTCCCTGAATGGCTGCACCATAGTTGGTCCGGATTTGTTTCTGGGCAGCAGATTGGTATCTTTGAATATATCAGACACATTGTGCTATCAGAAATCCTGGACACCTATATTGACATGGCTCTTAAACGGATTCTTGTGAATGCAAGTAATGAAATGATACAGACATGGTCAGTTTCACTAGATCAAACTCCTGGAGTTTCCTTCCTAAGAGTACAGTGGATGTTCCAGACCCCAACGGCTGCAGTGGTTGAAGAAGGCAACCCACCACCACCTTCTCCAGGGTAATAGGGATGGACAGTAATGCTAGCCTACTCAGCAATGTCCACATTCCATGAAAGATTTTTAAAAAATTCCAGAATCTATTTCAAATACAGTGGATGTCCAAAGAGACTTGGGGGAATCAGATGCATAGATTATTAAAATGTCAGAAACAGATGCATGGGGTGGCACGGTGGCTCAGTGGTTAGCACTGCTGCCTCACAGCACCAGAGTCCCAGGTTCGATTCTGGCCTCGGGTGACTGCCTGTGTGGAGTTTGCACATTCTCCCTGTGTCTGCATGGGTTTCCTCTGGTTTCCTCCCACAGTGCAAAGATGTACAGGTCAGGTGAATTGGTCATGAACTATGGTGAATGCTGGCCTCTATATCTAAAGCACTGCAGTACAAGGATACTGCAGTTACACTTGGAGTACTGTGACCAAATCTGGCCATGACACCATGAGCAGGAGGGATTGGTCTTGGAGAGAGTACTATGTAGATTTACAGGAATGATATTTGAACTTCAAGGGTTAAAACTATGAGGAGGGATTGCACAAGTTAGGCCTGTTTTCTTCAGAATTTAGAAGGTTAACTGGTGATCTTATCAAAGATTGTTGAACTAGGGGACATGGTCTGAGAATTAGAGCCAGACCTTTCAGGAGAGATATTAGGAAGCACTTCGACACACCAAAGGGCGATAGATGTATGGAACTCTCTTCCACAAACAGTAATTGATCCTGTTTCAGTTGTTAGTTAAATCTGAGATAGATCTTAATTTGTTCAGCAAAGGTATTTAGAGATGCATTCATCTTTAAAGGCAAGTAGAGGAGCCAGCCATGATCTCATTTAGTGGTGGAGCAGGCTCACATTCTCTCCATCAATTCATGGGGTGTTTTTCACAAACTCAGACACAAGTTGCTTCAAAACCCTCTACCACTAGTGCACAAAATAGAAGACAAATGTAAAATCTATCAAGAAACAGAAAAGTGTTCAGAAAAGGGTTACATGCAATTGTGATGTGGCCTGGGTGAGATCGTTTCAGTAGTATTTAGCTGTTTGTTAGAAATGCTGTGTGTACAAGAGAGGCGTTAGGACGATAGACTGTACAGTGACGAATTTAGAGGGCTATGAAGGTACAGCTGGAGAGTAGGACTAGCTGCGTAACTCTTTCGGGATTAGGACAGACATGATGGGTCAAATGGCCTCCTTCTGTAGTATAAAATTCTGTTATACTATGAAATATTTCTGAGGGATTTTATTGCTGCATGTGTGGTGGTTGCAGGTTGATTTTGTTTTTGCTTTTTAGTGAATTGATATTTTAAAATCAGGAATCAAATGTAAAAAAGATGTTTTTTAGTCACTGATTCTGTAATGATGCAGGATTTCAACCAACTAATATTTTTATATTATAGACATGCAGAAAATTTAAAATGTTTCATTTTTTATCAAGATTGGATACATTTTTATATTTTTATCTTTGACTTTAAGTCTGTACTTGCATCTCTGGAATGTAAGGTCCATGTTAAATTTACTGAGATTTTTCAAATGGATATGTGGTACATAGTGAAAACAATGTTTTCAAGATTGTGGTGTAAAATGAAGGTTGTGTGATAACACTTGACAAAATGGTGACCATTAACTTGAGATACTCATTAATGCCCTTGTGTTGAGTAGGTCCCTAACATACAATAATATTTATTTTGGTAGATTGAACAATGCAAAATTTAAAGTCGTCATAGTCTGACTGGACCATAAGGCTACCCTCTGATTAGAGACAGTCGACCAGTGGTGTTTTAACCCAAGGGTCACCATGTCTCAGGCAACGTGGGGAGAGGTTGTGCAGGAATTGAACCTATGCTGTTGGCTGACTCTGCATTACAAACCAGCCTTCCAGGCAACTGAGCTAACTAACCCACTCAAAAAAAAAATTGTAATGTAAAGCATGTAGATAACATTCAAATTTGCATTTATTTTTAGGATTAGATTTGGTTATATTCTGTTGAAATCTCGTAAGTTAATGTAATGTAGTAATTCACTTTGTTTTAATGAGACACATGCACATGCATATTCAGATGGGTTCTTGATTTGTAGAGGGATCAAGGGTTACAGGGAGAAGGCAGGAGAATAGGATTGAGAAACATATCCACCATTCGATCGTGGCTGAACAGACTAGATGGGCCAAATGACCTAATTCTGCTCCTCTATTTTATGGTTGAATCTGATCACATCTTTTAAATAGCTTTCAAAGCTGTTCATGTACAATTAATGAATTTGAAATGTAAATACTGTGAACTAGGTAAGTCCAGTAGCAGTTATGCACATGGCAAAATTCCATGAATAATAAGAGAAAGATGAATGACTATTCTACTGTTTCTGATCATTTGTTCTTGTGAAACAATTTTGACACTCATTAATGTGCTGTAATGCTTATTTCCACTTCGTAATTTGTAAGCAATGTCTGCATTCCTACTTTACAATTCCTCTGCTGAAATCTTAGTTGTCATTCTGTATATTGTATGCACCCATTTAAATTTGCGGCCTGTATGTTTACCTTACTGTCATTAAACCTGGCGGTGTTTCAAAGCTTATGATGTTAGGAACTACATGTTTTAAATTTAATACAGCTTGGAGCTCCATTTCCATTAACATTAATTATTTCTCTCTAGTAATGTATTTTCTGAGGGAATTTCATCTGATGTGAAAAAAGGAGAATGTTTCTTTTCAGATGTCTTTCTCTTTTGAAAATGCTATGCTGGAAGGTGCAATTATATACCAGATAGTCTGCTAGGTTTGTCAGTTCAATGATGTGGAAGGTTTTTTTTCATGAGATCAATGACTTCCTGTCATTAGTCAATACAGAGACTTTTAGAGCTGTGGCTTCCTTTGAGAAATTTTATATATTTCAGTTTGTTCAGTTTTTTTTTAGATTACATTAGATTACATTAGTGTGGAAACAGGCCCTTCGGCCCAACAAGTCCACACCGACCCGCCGAAGCGTAACCCACCTATACCCCTACATTTACCCCTTACCTAACACTACGGGCAATTTAGCATGGCCAATTCACCTGACCTGCACATATTTGGACTGTGGGAGGAAACCGGAGCACCCGGAGGAAACCCACGCAGACACGGGGAGAACGTGCAAACTCCACACAGTCAGTCGCCTGAGGCGGGAATTGAACCGGGTCTCTGGCACTGTGAGGTAGCAGTGCTAACCACTGTGCCACCGTGCCGCCCACATTTTATTTAATGTGCATCCTTTTGTTTAACAAATCCAGTAAATTTTAATTTGATTTGATGTGCATTTGGAATATTCTTCAGGATTTATGGTTTTAAAATACAAAACTCCCCAAAGTGATTACTTTAAAACACATAATATGTAGTGCCAAAGATTTTTGTTTATGCTGCCAATGAATTTCATTTACTGTGTGTGGAATATTGCCATTTTAAAAAATTTGTTCATGAGATGCCACTGGCTGGGCCAGCATTTAATGTCCATCTCTAATTACCCAGAGTGCAGTTAAGATGCAACTACACAGCTGTGGGTCCAGAGTCACATGTACGCCAAACCAGTTAAGAATGGCAGATTCCTTTCCTAAAAGGACATTAATTGGATTTTTGTAACAACTGACAGGGGTTACATGGTCACCATTAAGCTAGCTTTATATTCCAATAATCCATATCTGCCCAGAAGATTAGCCTGTGGTTCTGGATTAGTAGTCCAGTGACATTATCACCAGTTTACTATCTCCCCAAACTTTTTGTTAGCAGCTTTGATCTATTACATTTTGTACCAGTTCCCGCTGTCTGGGATTAAGCCAAGATTGAAGAAAGTTGTATGGAACCTTCTGTCTGGGTCATATTTCTTGTCTTTTCTGTATGCTGTAAAATTGAATAGTTTAACTATTTGAGATACACTGCCTCAGTACAAGCTAAAAGTCCAAAAATGTGGACTGCTATTTCAGTTGATCTGATTAATATTGCATTTGTAGAACCAACACATTGATTCCACTTTGGTTTTAACTGCCTTCTATGATTTAGAAAGGTTACAGATGACACCAACTTGCCTCTTCCTGTCTGGCTCTGCTTCCCATTACATGCCCAGCCTAAAATAATTTTCTCATATCGTGGCCCTTGTCACCAGTCCTGCTTTGGTTTCTCTCTCTACTTCTTTGACATCTCTTCTTTCAAGCTCTTTCACCTCATTTGGTTGCTCTTAACTTTCATTTAAAGTTCTTGCTCCTGATAAAAAATCTGTTGTGGGTGGCACGGTGGCACAGTGGTTAGCACAGCTGCCTCACAGCGCCAGAGATCTGTGTTCAATTCCCGCCTCAGGTGACTCTCTGTGTGGAGTTTGCACATTCTGCCCGTGTCTGCGTGGGTTTCCTCCGGCTGCTGCAGTTTCCTCCCACTATCCAAAAATGTGCAGGTTAGGTGAATTGGCAAGGCTAAATTGCCCGTAGTGTTAGGTGAAGGGGTAAATGTAGGGGAATGGGTCTGGGTGGGTTGTGCTTTGGCGGGTCAGTGTGGACTTGTTAGGCTGAAGGGCCTGTTTTCACACTGTAAGTAATCTAATCTAATCTCAATTTTCCCGGATTTCTCCCTGGCAACCTTCTTTAGCCTTTACACTAGCAGCTCTTCATCTTCTATAATTATATCTTTAACTTGGTTCCCCTTGCTTTCTATTCTTTAAATTCACTCTCCTCCTGACCTTCCTGAATCTTTCCCTCCATATAAACACTCTGACTCATCATCACAACCAAACCTTTGCCCTTATCAATTGCAGTGATCTTGTTATTCCCATTGGCCTCTTTGTTGACAAAGGTATCTTTGTCCATTTCTTTTTGTATTATTTACCATTTATTGCACCCTACTCTCTTTCAATCTAGCTTTTCGCCAGTCTCCTCTGTTGCTTTCTCTGAGGTCATCTGCATTCCTCTTAGTTCCTGCTACCTTGACTTCATTCTGATTCTGGATTAGTGGTGCTGGAAGAGCACAGCAGTTCAGGCAGCATCCAAGGAGCAGCGAAATCGACGTTTCGGGAAAAAGCCCTTATTCCCGATGGAGGGCTTTTGCCTGAAACGTCGATTTCGCTGCTCCTTGGATGCTGCCTGAACTGCTGTGCTCTTCCAGCACCACTAATCCAGAATCTGGTTTCCGCATCTGCAGTCATTGTTTTTACTTCATTCTGATTGGACCACCTATTTCCTTTCCTGATTTGCATTTTAGCTTACATTGTAACTTACACTGTAATCAGTTCCTTTACCTGCGACACATATCCACTGCCTTTCAAAGCATTATTGCCTTGGACCGTAAGATGTCATGGCAGAAATAGGCCATTCAGCCCATTGGGTCTGCCATTCAATGATAGTATGGCTGTTTTAATAATCTTCAACTCCACTTTCCTGCCTTTTCCCCAAAAATCCTTGAATTCCCAATTGATTAAAAATCTGTCTAACTCAGTGTGAAATATACTGAATGACCCAGTCTTGATAGGCTTCTGTGGTACAGAATTCAACAGATTCAGTACTCTGTGGGAAGAAATTCCTCCTCATCTCTGTTTCTTAGATTATGCCTTCTGGTTTAAGACTCTCCCTGTCATACACAAGGACTTCCAAATCTGTCTGTAGTGTAGCTTTCTGCAGTTTTCTCAATTTAAATAATATTTAGCTTCTTTATTCTCCCTGCCAAATTGCATGATCTTGTGTTTTCCCACATTATGTTCCATCTGCCAAGTTTCTGCCCACTCACTCAACTCATCTATAACCTTCTGTAGATTCTTTATAAAATAAACTTTAGAAACAGGAGGTTACATTCCAGGGTGTTAGTGGAAGTAGTTGAGGTTAAGTCATAATTTTCCATAGCTCTGTAGCATCGGCAATTGTACCCATTAGAAAATTGCAAATTTCACTTCTGTGCATCAGCATGGAGAATTCTCATGACTATAGACTTCATTACAGGAAAGTTACTGGAATTACGTAGGATCAGAGTAGTCCATTCAATAAAATTATTTTCCTCCTCCACTTTCCAGCCTTTTCCCCATAACCCTTGATTCCCTTACTGATTATAAATTACCCACAGCACACACAACTCTGTTTCCTATTATTTCTAGTTAGTCCCCTTTGTCAGTTTCTTTACATACACAGCACTCGTAGATTGTGGCTTTTTCTCCAGCATCTGCTTCTTGGAATGATGTCCGGCCTGGTTCCATTTCAAAATCTTGTCAGCTGACTCTGTAGATTTATGCTGTTGCCTTGGACACCTCTTTCATTTCAGTTCTGTCTCATTCTGTTTGTCTGTTTATTAGTCAATGTGTTCTGTGAAACACTCTAAATCTCTTCCGGCACATTTAAGATTATCAGTCTGAGCTTTCCCCTTGCTTCTGTTCAGCTGAGTGGCATTTGCTTGCTGCTTGTGATCTATGAAGCTCTGGACCTTTAGTTTTGCCATTGCATTGGATTCTCAAACTAATTTGTCATCTTGATGTGGGGATTGTGCTTTTGTAAAGGCTCAACATTACTTTTGTGAGTTTTGTTTTTAGATCACTGTGGAGAAAGTGAGGTCTGCAGATGCTGGAGATCAAAGTTGAAACTTTATGTTTCAACTTTTAGATCACTGTGTTGAGCCAACTTGCACAGGTCTGTGAAGGTTAAGAATTTGCATGGTGGTATGCACCTTGGGCTGAATCTAACCATATTTTTACAGTGGGTCTTTCTCATTGAGTTCATGGTAACACTCCATGAGGCCTAATGATTTCTTGAGCTGTGATCCCAAATTTACCTCATTAACTACTGGCCATACCTCTGTGGCACCCTTGATGGTAGCTTGATTCTTCCACTCGCTGTAGCAGGAAGTATTTCTCACTACCAGAATAATCCAGAATCCTTGAGGCCAATGCCACCTTTAAAAGTCTGTTGTGCACCTGGTTAAGGTCCACAAGTTTAGTTCATGATGTGGAGGTACCAGTGTTGGACTTGGGAGGACAAGATAAAAAGTCACACGACACCAATAGTCCAACAGGTTTATTTCAAATCACCAGCTTTCACAGCACTCACCCTTCGTCAGGTCTGGTTCATGACAGCTGCTCAGGACATAGTGGATAAGTAGAAAATGGTGACCTGTCTTTCGGACTAGGTGCTGGTGGACAGGTTATGAAAAGGGGTATGATCTCTCCCTAGAACCGGTAGAGGAGGCCTCGGCACTACATTCAGCCAGATTGATCTGAGGTTGCCAACTGTATCAGTGTCTGTCTGTCTGTCCCTCTCTCTCTCTCTCTCTCTCTCCTCACCTAGCTGCTCACTGCTCCCTCCCACCACCTAACTTCATCAGTATAAATGGCACCTTTTTCTGAATAAGGGTCACTGGATTTGAGATATCAACTTTGCTTTCTTTTCACAGATGCTGCCGTGCAGATCCTGTGTTTCTCTAGCAATTTCAGATTTGTTTGTTTCTGATCTCTAGTTCTGTGTTTTATTTTGGAAATGTTACATCCTGGTCATTTGTAATGTATTTTAAATAGTTGAGCTCCAAACACTGATCCTTGTGGTACCCCACTTGTCACTGCCTATCATTTGGAAAAAGACACATTTATTCTCACTCTCTTTCCTGCCTATCAACTAATTCGCAAACATGCCAACATATTACCCCAAATTCCATGTACTTTCATTTTGCCCAGTAACCTCTGAAGACTTTTGATAAAGTCCCACTTCTGTGCCCTATTCTTCTGCCACTTCTTTCTTGCATATTAAAATTTCCCTGGCTTCTGATTGTAAGGGATTAATTTTTTCTTTCTTTACATATTTATAAAGCTTTTATGGTAAGTTTTTATGTTGCGTGAAAGTTTATGGTCATATCCTATTTCCCCCTTTTAAACTGCTTATTCTCTTTCGTTGATTTCTAAAATGTTCCTAACACACAGAATTGCTGCTTTTTTGGAACAATTTTATGTGTCTCTTGTTTGTTCTGATACAAACCTAATTTTTTTAATCCATCATTGAATCACCTTTCCTATCTTAGTTTTATGCCATACAGATTAGATTAGACTACTTACAGTGTGGAAACAGGCCCTTCGGCCCAACAAGTTCACACCAACCCGCTGAAGCGCAACCCACCCATACCCCTACATTTACCCCTTACCTAACACGACGGGCAATTTAGCATGGAATGAATAATTGTTGTAATTCATGCATATGTTCTTTAAATACTAACAATTGCCTATCCACTGTTAACCCTTTTAGTAAGATTTACCAATCCATCCTTGCCAATTCCCACCCCATACCCTCATATTTCCCTTTATTTAGATTCGTGGCCCCAGATTTAGATTTGACTACTTCACTCTCCATCATAATTAAGATTTCTGTCATATTATGGTCACTTTTTCCCCAAGGGGCCCCACACAACAAGATTGTTAATTAATCCTTTCTCATGTGACAGTTCCCAGTCCAGAATAGCCTTTAGTTTTAGCTGTTCTTCAATGTATTGGTCGAAAAAATATATTGCATGGACTTTCTAGGAAATCCTGTTCTGCAATACTATTGTTAGTTTGGTTTGTCTGACCTGTTTAGAAATTGAAGTCAGTCACAATTCCAGTTGTTACCCTGATTGCATGAACTTCAGATTTCTTGTTTCATGCTTTCCCTGTGGGCAGGCAGTGACTTGTGGGATATTGTAAGGATTAGTGCTTGGATCCCAGCTATTCATCATCTATATAAATGATCTGAATGAGAGAACCAAATGTAACATTTTCACGTTTATAACTTCTTCCAGAGTCTGATTCCCTTCCCTTAGCAAGTAGTGCTGCTGTATGATTATCTCAGAGATAAGAGATCCTTCTGTCATTGATGAGATCACCTTTCAGGAACTCACATTCATGGGATTCTGCAAACTATGTTATACAGTCCAATGTTCCCTCCAAGCTGCTTGGTTGTACAGTTACTTGGAGGTCCCATGCATGCTCATTGATGGTGTGCTGGTCTCAAAGGTTTGTGCAGCTTGGAATGTAGCTAGCTTTTATCTTTAACTCTAATATTGAACATATACCATTCATAAGTTATGTTCACTTGGTGTTCAAAGTGTGCCTTCAAGGCTTTCAAAATTTTTGTTTTCTTTTTGTCTGTTCTCCAAAGAGATTATGGTTGGAACACTTTGTATTGATACACATTAATACAGTCAGAAGAATAGAGAAATATTTTTTGATTTATTGTCACGTTTACCAAGGTACAGTGAAAACTTTTGTTTTGCATGCAGTGTAGGCAGATCGTACCAAACTAAGTGTAATAGGATAATTCAGGATTGTGTAGAGTGGTATTGTCGGATTGGACAAGATTGTAAGGAGGGAATAGGCACTGAAAGGATTTAAACACAAAAATTAGAATTTTAAGTAAGTGGCATTGGGGTCAGTAAACGTTTGACAATGTCAGTGAGGACAAGGGCAATGGATAGGCAGAACTCTATATACAATAGGACCAAGTATTTCATTTTTAAAAATATAATGTGAATTAGATTATCTTAACACCAGTGGTTTCTGGTTCTGCTTTATAAACAGAATGTTTATCAAGAGTACATTGAATTAATTTTGTTTAGCATTGAACTCTCCTATTGAAAATCACTATAGTAGAGAATAACACTGTCTGATTAATTTGATAATAGACCATGTTGTATTTGTCAGTAAATCCGTCAAAATCCTTCCCAAACTACTTTAGCAATAACCAGCAATCACTAGAATTGTGTTGGTGTCCTTTATGCTAGTGACCTTACATAATGAAAATCAGAGCAAATTGTTCACTGCTCATTGAAATTGAAATGCGCAGTATTCTGGTGAGATCTCTATCTGCAATCTCTGAGTTTGGAACCTTGTGAATGATTTTTTTTTATGGTATTCTACTTTCACATCAAAATTTTATCATTTATCAAGATGTCATCTCAACACCACTTTCTCAAGGGCAACTCTGAATGGGCAATAAATGCTGCCCCAGCCAGTGATGCCACATTCCCATGAGTAAATTTAATAAAAAACATGTTCTCTGTGTTACTGATCTAAGAAACATAACTACAAATAAATGCAGTTGTACTAAATTCTGTGTAAATAACTAAGATTATGGTCAAGTTGCTGTTACTTAGATCTGAAAAATAACCGATAAGCAAGCTTGTTAACGGCATCAATTAAAGTAGAAATGGATGGAAAAGTAAATATCCCTGACTCGGATGTGGTGCCAGCTCTGAATATCCGAAGAAGTAAGACATGAGAAAGTTGACGTCAAGACAATAATTGGATCAAATTCAACACTAATGCTCCTGAGAGAACTTGGGAGTCAAAGGGATAGTTTCCAATGGCAGAAAATATAGCTGTTAGACACACTCAATTGTAGGAACATAGTTCCTTTCAACTTCTTCAGCCCATCTCCCATTCAATTAGATCGTGGTCAATCTGTACCGTAGCTCATCTTAGTTACCCTTGTGTACATTCCTTGATAGCCTTATCCAACAAAAAATTTCAGTTGATCAGAATCCGCAGCATTTTGAGGGAAGAAAGTTTCAGATTTCCACTAGCTTACATGTGAAAAGTGCTAATTAGTTTCACCCTAAATGGCCTTGCTTTAATTTTAAGATCATATTTTCTCATTCAGGCTTCTCCAGCAGGGGAAACAGTTTCTCTGTATTAACTGAAATAACTCCCTCATCATTGACATCTTGATTTGATTACCGTTCAACCTTCTAAGCAGAAGGAAATAGGAACCATGTTTATGCAACTTGGACTCTTATTTAACCTTTCAACATTCCTGAGAGTCTATTACTGTACCCTGCCAATGCCAAGTATATCTATCCTGTAATTTGGTGTCAAAAACTCCACAATGATTTTGGCCTGACCCTCTAAAGAGCAAAGCATAACTTGCTCACTTTTGAATTCCAATTTTCCTTTACATTCAGACCAACATTTGTTGGGCATATTTGATCACATTTTGTAGCTGTGTGCTAGCTTTTGGGATTTTGTGTAAAGTTTTGAGCAATTTAATTAAGTCTGAAACTAGAGTCTTCAATCTGCAGGAAATAAAGTCCATTGGTTTGACTGGGGAGAGAGCAAAGATATGTTGGAAAACTTATTAAACAATATGTCAGTAGAAAGCAATGACAAACCTTTTAAGATATAAATCAT
Source organism: Chiloscyllium plagiosum (assembly GCF_004010195.1). NCBI lineage: Eukaryota > Metazoa > Chordata > Chondrichthyes > Orectolobiformes > Hemiscylliidae > Chiloscyllium > Chiloscyllium plagiosum. The sequence continues at coordinate 41,648,543 of NC_057710.1, forward strand.
GATTTCCAAAAAAAATGTGAAAATTGGCTTAAGTGTTGTGAAAAAAAAAGTTAAAGATAAACCTTATTTCAGATTCAAGTGCTAGATGGTCTCATTATAAATTTAAAAATTGAAAGTGCTGGTGAAACCCAGCAGGTCTGGCAGCAGCTGGGGCTAGAGACACAAATCTAACATTTCAAGTCCAATGCTACTGTTCTTTGGAATTGAAGAAAGGTGGAAATGTGATGGGTTTTATGCTTTTGAAAAGGGCTTGGGGGATTGCGGGGACAATAGCAAGTGGAATAAAGGGAATGGCAGGAAATGTTAGAGGGTGACGATGATTTGAGATCAGAGTCATAGCTGTAGAGATGTACAGCACGGAAACAGACCCTTAGGTCAAATTCGTCCATGCCGACCAGATATCCTAAATTAATCTAGTCCCATTTGCCAGCACTTGGCTCATATCCCTCTTAACCCTTCCTATTCCTATCCCGATCCAGATGGCTTTTAAATGTAATTGTATGAGCCTCCATCACCTTGTTGGAGAGCAAAAGGCAAAAGGTGTGGCCATGGTTATAGAGAAGGAAACAGCTTGGTCTTTAATAGGTGTTAATAGCAGAGTATAGGTTGATTCTGACTGTAAGCAACACCACGAATAAGATGCGCTCGTTAGTGGGTTTCGTGGTCTGAAGTGGTTGTACGCTGAGTCACGGATACTGTAAAGTGTCCAATAGGAAAATCAGGTGATCTTTTCCCAGCTTGCACTTTGCTTTACGGGGATACAAGAACAGGCCGAAGATAGAAATCCCCTAAACCAGACAGACAGACACACACACACACACACTTATACACACACAAAAACCCACATGCACACATACACATATACATTTGTGGGGTGAATTTGTACTTGCAGAGTTACATTGTACTTTGCTCAAAAACTGCATGAATCTATGTAAGACTCTGTTAAATCACTTTTTAGATTTGAATCAGTCTAAACATTATGGCACAGACAGGGAACATATGGGCTAACACCTTCAACATCCCAACATCTTATCTGCACTGACACCAAGTTACAGTTAACCTGAGAATGTAACTGTTAAAAAATACTTTTGTGATTTACATATGAAAGAAGTTAAACTATCATAGAGTCATAGCATGGAAATAGACCCTTCAGTCCACCCCGTCCATGCCAACCAGATATCCCAACCCAATCTAGTCCCACCTGCTAACACCCGGTCCATATCCCTCCAAACCCTTCCTATTCATATACCCATCCAAATGCCTCTTAAATGTTGAAATTGTACCAGCCTCCACCACATCCTCTGGCAGCTCATTCCATAC
>NC_057710.1:41650167-41683890 GCF_004010195.1 Chiloscyllium plagiosum
TAAGTCCTGCTAAGATTTGCTTTCCCAAAATGCAGCACCTTGCATTCATCTGAATTAAACTCCATCTGCCACTTCTCAGCCCGTTGGCCCTTCTGGTCCAGATCCTGTTGTAATCTGAGGAAACCCCCTTCACTGTCCATTACACCTCCAATTTTGGTGTCATCTGCAAACTTACTAACTGTACCTCCTTATGCTCGCATCCAAATCATTTATGTAAATGACAAAAAGGAGAGGGTCTAGCACCGATCCTTGTGGCACTGCACTGGTCACAGGCCACCAGTCTGAAAAACAACCCTCCACCACCACCCTCTGTCTTCTTCCAATAGATGAGAGACTCAACAAATGACCAATGGTATTTTTCAATGTATAATTTCAGTTACATCACACTGTAAACTGTTGCTATAAATTCTGTGTCTTACAATTGTGTCCTCCACAACCACCTGATGGAGCGTCGCTCCGAAAGCTAGTGTGCTTCCAATTAAACCTGTTGGACTATAACCTGGTGTTGTGTGATTTTTAACTTTGTACACCCCAGTCCAACACCGGCATCTCCAAATCATAAGATAGAAATGTGAGAGAGCATTGGAAAGGCAAGCAGCTGGAGGGTCAGGGTCATTCTTGTGGATTGAGTGGAGATGTTTTGTACAGCAGGCACCCAGTCTATTTCATCTTTGCAGTTTACACAAAGCTGCATCATGAGCAGTAAGGGCACACAGTCAGTGTGAGGAGGACATCAACAGACTGAGTCAGGCTGAGTAAGTATATCTAGGAATTTGGTTCAAATTGGGAAAGAAGTGCTTGAAGTATGGTTTACTGGAAGAAGTAATCTTAATTGAGCATCGAGTGACAAGGTGCTGAAGGGCAAGAAGGATATAATCCTGCAAAGTTTACATGAATTTCTGAAAGAGAAATATTTTTGATAGATCTGTTAAGAGTTTTTGAGGCAGCAGCTAAAAGGGGGAGTCAGTTTGCATAGTGTAATGAGATTGTCAAGTATTTAAATGAATAAATTATTGTACAAAATTAAGACTCATGAGGCTGGAAGATAATCAGTTAGCCTGGATTAAAGTTTGGTCAATGGACAGAAAACAAAGAGCAGGGAGATACAAGTTATTTCATTTTGACAATCTGTTATATAGGCTATATGCCAACTTCCTTCGCTAAAAGACATTAGTGAACCAGATGGATTTCTATGATGATGATCACCATTAGACTCGCTTTTTATGCCAAATTTTTATTGAATTTAAATTTTATAATGTGCTGTGGTGGGATTCAAATGCATGTCCTCAGAATATTGGCCTGGAGATCTGGATTACGAGGTGAAAGTGGGTACTGCAGAAGCTTAAGTTCACCACTTCAGAGTGGTGCTGGAAAAGCATAGCAGGTCAGGCAGCATCGAGGAGCAGGAAAGTAGATGTTTCGGGCAGTAACCCTTCATCAGGAATGAGGCGGGGAGCCTCCGGAGTGGAGAGATAAATGGGAGGTGGGTGGGGATGGGGAGAAGGTAGCTAATAGTGCAATAGGTGGATGGAGATGGGGATAAAGGTGATAAGTCGGAGAGGAGGGTGGAGCGATTAGGTGGGAAGATTGTCAGGTAGAACAGGTCATGAGGATGGTGCTAAGCTGGAAAATTGGAACTGCATTAAGGTGGGGGGAGGGGAAATGAGGAAACTGGTGAAGTCCACATTGATGCCCTGGGGTTGAAGTGTTCAGAGGTGGAAGAGGAGGCATTCTTCCTCCAGGCATCGGGTAGTGTGGGAGTAGCGATGGAGGAGGCCCAGGACCTGCATGTCCTCGTTAGAGTGGAAGAGGGAGTTGAAATGTTGGGCCATGGGGCGTGTGGTTGCTTGGTGCGGGTGTTCCGGAAATGTTCCCTAAAGCGCTCTTTGTGGAAAGTGGATAGAGGTGGGAAGGGAAATATATCCCTGTGCTGGGGTCCGTTTGTAGATGGCGAAAATGTCGGCAGATATACGGTTTATGCGGAGGTTGGTAAGGTGGAAGGTGAGGACCAGGGGGGGTTCTGTCCTTGTTGCAGTTGGAGGGGTGGGGTTTGAGGGCCGAGGTGCGGGATATAGATGAGATGCGTTGGAGGGCATCTTTAACCATGTGGGAAGGGAAAATTACGGTCTTGAAAGAAGGAGGCCATCCGGTGTGTTCTGTGGTGGAACTGGTCCTTCTGGGAGCAGATACGGTAGAGGCAGAGGGATTGGGATAACATTTTTGCAGGAGATAAGGTGGGAAGAGGTGAAGTCCAGGTAGCTGTGGGAGTCGTTGGGTTTGTAAAAAATGTCAGTGTTGAGTTGGTTGTCATTGATGGAAATGGAGAGGTCCCCACTACCAGGGATATATTTCCCTCCCCACCCCTTTCTGCTTTCTGCAAAGACCGTTCCCTCCGTGACTACCTGGTCAGGTCCATGTCCCCCAACAAATACCCTCTCCTCCTGGCACCTTTCCCTGCGACCACAGGAATAGCAAAACCTGCGCCCACACCTCCCCCCTCACCTCCATCCAAGACCCCAAAAGAGCCTTCCACATCCATCAAAGTTTCACCCGCGCTTCCAGTAATGTCATTTATTGTATCCGTTGCTCCCGATGCGGCCTCCTTTACACTGGGGAGACTGGACGCCATTTTGCAGAGCGATTTAGGGAACATCTCTGGGACACCCACACCAATCAACCCCACCGCCCCGTGACTGAACATTTTAACTCCCCCTCCCACTCTGCCGAGGACATGGAGGTCCTGGGTCTCCTCCATCGCCACTCCCTCACCACCCAATGCCTGGAGGAAGAACGCCTCATCTTCCGCCTTGGAACACTTCAACCCCCACCCCCGAGACTTCAAGCCTCATTCCTGATGAAGGGCTCCTGCCCGAAAAGTTGATTTTCCTGCTTCTCGGATGCTGCCTGACCTGCTGTGCTTTTCCAGCACCACTCTGATTTGGATTACTAGTCTGGTGGCATTCCCAGCATACCACCGCCTTCCCACAAGGCATGGTACTGCATTCGGATTCGAGTTATAATCTAGGGATAACTTTAATCATAAACTTTTCTTCCCAACACTCACGCTCCCTCACTTACCTCACCAAGGTTCTAAAGTATGCTTTAAATATGATGACAAACATTTTAAGAAGTAATTCATGATTCCCCAAAGAAATGTTCCTTTGACGAATAAAAGAAGATTTGTGCGCTGGAAGATTCCAGTGGTGGATGCACCTCTTCTGCCACAGATTGCACGAGAAGGATGCCAAAGATATATTTGCATAATTAGTAAGATGAGGAGTGGAAAATCATGTGAGAAAATGTTTCCGTGACCAGGCACTAGCCATGAGATTCCCTGAAATAACACTTGGTCTAAATACAGGAAAATTGAGCCTTTACTGCTTCTGGGAGGTGACAGAGCAGATGCAAGGAGGAGTGACAGAGGAGGCTCAAAGGAGCAAATTAGATTCCCTACAGTGTGAAAACAGGCCCTTCGGCCCAACAGGTCCACACTGACCCTCCGAAGATTAACCCACCCAGACCCTTTTCCCTCTGACTAATGCACCTAACACTATGGGCAATTTAGCATGAACAATTCACCTAACCTGCACATTTTTGGATTGTGGGAGGAAACCGGAGCACCTGGAGGAAACCTATGCAGACACAGGGAGCAAACTCCACACAGACAGTCGCCCGAGGTTGGAAACAAACCTGGGTCCCTGGCGCTGTGAGGCAGTAATGTTAACCACTGAGCCAGGAAAAACAATGACTACAGATGCTGGGAACCAGATTCTGGATTAGTGGTGCTGGAAAAGCACAGCAGTTCAGGCAGCATCTGAGGAGCAGTAAGATCGACGTTTCGGGCAAAAGTCCTTCATCACCATGCCGCCCCCAAATGGTGACAACGCTTATTTTGCAACCTCTTACCTTGAGAGTGGCAACAATATGAAACCCTTCACAAAAAAAGTGCAATTGTACAAATAGTGTTGATTCATTAAAAGGAAGATTTGATAAATACATCAGAAAAAATAGAAGAAGAGATTGATAGAGACAGATGAAGTAGAGTGGGAGGAGGGTCGTGTGGAACATAAGCACCAGTAGAGACCTGTTCAGCAAATTACCTAATTCTGTTACTTAATGCCTGTGCAATTATTAATTCTTGCAATTACACTTGAATGTTTTGGATTTGTAGTCTTTGGTAGTTGGAAATAATCCCAACAAAATTTGTGATCTGTTTCATAAAGTTGATTGGTCTGTTATAAGCATTTTATTACTGACTGGTTGAGATTGAGTTTCCATGGAGTCTAAGAGTCAATTAAAGTAGGCTTCTAAATAGAAGTGCACCAAACAATGGAGACAAAGGTGAATTACTTTGAAGGGCTTTTCTCTGTTGGAAATGGTTTCAATTTACCAGAAAATAATTGAATAATTATGCATTGAGTGCTACTAGTCCTGGCTATTATCTGCCCTTCCCTTCAACTAAGGTCACCCAACAGAAATATTATCAGGTACCTCTTTGCTTTCCCACACTCCAGCACCATTTTTATAGATGCCACTGACCTTGGATTACGTATCTAGAGTAAGGTCTGTATTCATTGTCAAGAATGCAGGAGATTGGAATTCAATTTTGGCAAGTTGTATAGAAGACACCTATCTGACACCAATAGTTTTATGGCACTGGGAATGCTGCTCTTTACCTGCACGACATGTTTAAGTAAGTGGAAATTTCTAGTACCATTTTAATTAACAGATTTTGTTAGTGCTTTGTAATAGTGGCTTTCTGTTCTTTTGCCTTAATCTTTGAAACAAGATTGAGTGTTGGAATGGCTGGGTTGGACATGGCATATTCTGCTTGGAGTGTTAGTGTAGACTATCAGTTACTAGAAAAATGAATCTGCAAACAAAACAATAAATTAGAAGGAACATGAGTTTAACTCAGTGGAAAAAGGTTATAAAACATCAACTCAGCAACTATCTTGAGTATAGTTGTAGTGTGTACTTAAATCTGGTACTGAAAGGTGCTGCATAAGTTTTTTTTAAAAAAATTGTTACTTTTAAAGTAACAAACGGAAGTACAGATATATTGAGATACACTGCTAAAGCAATGCTTTCTGGTAACAGTGATTCGATTTGATGGATTTATTTATTGTCATGTGTATTTTGCTACAAAATACAATTAAAAATGTTGTATAGTATTGCCACTCTCCAGCGCCTCTTAAAATATTAAAAAAATGCAGCAAGTGGTTCTAATGGACCCCACAGCATATTATTTTCAAAATCAAGCATATTAATGGAAACTCTGAGCCAGTCTCGATTTGGGAGATTGGACAAATAACCTGGATTTAAGTAGAAAATGTGCTGTATCACTGGAATGCTGAAAGAGCTTTGTATCACCCTTAACTTTGTGATTGGATCACTAACATCCCTGAATCTGAGGCTAATGAATGGCATAGAGTATAAAGCAACAAATGCAGAAGCTTACTTCTGTTTAGATTTAATCAGCACTCTGTGGCTCTCAAACACACCGATTGGGTATGCAGTTTGTAGATCAATTACTTGACAATAAGTAGCAGAAGATTCCATGTTCAAGTTTATAATAAATGTAAAGAACTGGTTTCATTTCGAGGAAGGTCTATTCTTTGAAGTGAGTAAGTTATGTCACAGACAGAATACTTGTGCTCTGTTACTACCTGTAATTCATATGTTTGGTATAGAAGCAGGTGTGTCTTTTTACCCTTAAAGTGTATATTTCAATTAAATAATTCAGCAGTTAGATTTCATGAGCTTAATAAATGGTTATTTATTTTTATATCCTTGCACAGAATTAGTACATCTCCCATTCAGTCTACATGCGCGTACGCACGCACATATATACAGTGATTGAATACAGTTAAAGTTAGTGCACTGACGCACATTATAATTAATTCAGTCTCTAAATGATGATGATTTCTGTCTCTCAGCTGTGGCAGGCCTTTGATTTCTTGAATGAAGTTTTTGGTGAAAGTTGAAGAGGAATCTTGTTTAAAAAATTACAACAGATTATGCGGTTTCTTGTCATTGAGTATCTCAGGAGTTCATTCACAGGTGAACACAGAAACTGGAAGAGGTTAAATACTCTAGCTGCATGATGATTTGCAGCTAGTTACACAGTCTGATTCTTACACTGGCTGATGGTTTATGACTCTAATAGATGTGCCTGAAATCAGCTGTTAGCTGATCTTTTAAACAAATAAAATGGGGCTTTCTCACCATTTGGCTTTTCACAAGTTTCAGGTCTTTCCCAAATAAGTTGTGTTTATTTTCATTCCATTTCTTGTGTTTTTGATTAACACTTTGAGGCCCATCTATTCTGGTTTGGCTGGAAGAGGTCATTGTGATACGACGTGAATTTGATAGCAGCAATTCTCTTCTTTCGCATGACAAACACGGCAACAGGCAATCTGGAAATGCAGTAGTCTTTCAGATGTTAGCTCATCCTCAACAATGAGATATGTGAATTCAATAGCTAGCTAGTCATATCTAGACTAACTTGTAGCAATATTTGCCAGAGACTTGATACTGTCTGTCGTCCAAATGCCAAAAATGGCAAGATTTGCGACAACCACTTTAACAAATTTGTGTCTAGTTTTTAAAAGTATTGACTGAAAATTCATAGCATGATGTGCCTATACTGGATGTGATGATTCAGTGAGCAGGAACTGATGCATCACAGCAAATACCTGTGTCAATTTCTAATCCTGACATCACAAGTGCGTATGTAGAAGATGTCCTTCAAAGTGTCAACTTTTGTATTTAAAAATCTTAGAAAAATTGCTTTATTTCTTCATCAGCTGGACTCCTATTGTACACTATTTGTATCTACTTTGTCAAAGATGTTCTACAACATAAAATGGGAATTTTTAAAATCAATTTTCTCACTGAGGTTTCTATCTTTTTTCTGGTGGAAAAGAGGTTACTGATAAGGGGGAGGTTTTAATGCATGCTTGGTGTGTTGCACAGTTGTCAAATATTTTATTTTAAAATGTTCGTAACTGTTCAGTCTCAAGTTAACAAGAGAGAACTGGGGTGAAGTTTTGTGGGTGAGTAGAGGTCTCAACAGCCTGCAGGAGGGAGCGAAGGGCCATGGCTTTGTCCCTTCTTCCTCGTGCCTGATGTATCTTGTGTCGCTTAGGTACTTGATAGAGGATGGCAGAACTTCCCCTCAGACCAAAGGCCTTAGGCAGAAGAGCTGTCTGCCAAGAGTTTCCTGATAGTGGGAGTCTGGTCTCTCTATTCAACAGCTGCAGTGCCGGCAGGTGGTGGCTGCTGCTGGCACAATATACCCAACCGAGGCCTAGATTCAGGGCTGGATCCAAACATACAGGTGAATGATAGCGATAAAAGGATTTTGAGTGTTGTGGGATGTAGGGGGAGGTGTAACTGGGGAAGAGGCAGCCACAGGACAGGGGTATCGCACTAAGCGCACTCACCTACCTTTCCTGATGCATGGTCTCTGGATTTGGGAGAAGGACCCCCATACTCACCTGGGAACTTGGAAAGAAGGGAGGTGATGGCCTAGTGGTATTATCGCTGGGTTGTTAATCCTGAGACCCAGGTAATGTTCTGGTGACCTTGATTTGAAATCTGTCACAGCAGATTGAGAAGTTTGAACTCAATTAAAGATAAATTTGAGATTAAGAGTCAAATAATGACCATGAAACAATTGTTGATTACCAGGAAAAGCCCATCAGGTTCACTAGTGATCTTTAGGGAAAGAAACTGTCATGAGACTTTAGATAGAAATCTTCAATTTGAAAATCATCTTATTTACTTTTTTCAATGCATCCCACCTCCACCGCCTATACCAGAAATGATCTTCACTTAATGTAGCTCATCAGATGCAGATATCTGCGAGACTGGAGCACCCTTCTGGGAGGTTCAAAAAGATATGGGAGACAGGGTTTTAACACTGCTCTTAATGTATTTAGTTGTGGGCCAGTTTCAAGAACTCTCTCTCGCATTTATCTATCAGAGGAGGTGGAAATATGCTGGGGCTTCCAGCCATGCAGTGCCTTTCTTGGCCTGATCAAGAAAGATCTATCTTTTAAAGCACAAGGAACTGCTGATACACATTTTGAAACTGCTGGTTAGTCCTCACCTGGAATACTGTGTTCAATTCTGAGCACTATACTTTAGAAAGAATACTTTAGAAAGCAAGGAGGGTCTTCAGGTTTGCAGAGGCGTTTTACTAGAATTGAACCAAGAATGGTGGCCTTCATTTATTTGGATAACTTGGAGAAGTTGACTGTTCTTCCACCTTGAACAAGGATCAAATGTAACACTTTGTGAACTGCTTTCATGCACTTGATCTTACTGTGTACAAACTCAAAATCATGTTTTTTCAACCGGCTTGCAGCCATACAGTACACGTCTATATTAATTAGTGTTTACTTGCTAATGTCATTGCTGGAATGATTATCTTAATTTCAATCAGTAGGATTCACATTGACTCCTAAAAGCAATTGCTAATGACTTTGGTAGAAAGATGTCCCTGTGCCAGTTGCATAGCAGTAGACTACAGTTTAATAACTTATTGTGTTGAATCAAAATGGCAATATTATTGGCTTGAAATCCCTGAATATTAAATAACTAGCTTTAAAGCTTGCGACTCAAGATTGTGTTTTAATGGTATGTTTGAGCAGAATGTCAAATCACTGATTAAAGATTTGAATGATAGTGTATGGGTCTTTTAAAATGATTTGAGCTACACTGAATATGTGTGTTTGGGAAAAAAAATAGCAAATGAGACATTTCCAGTAAGAAATTCATTCCATCTTAGAGCTGGGTAAATTGAAGATACTTGAACACTTAAAAGATTATTATGAGGTCACTAAGAGAACCCTCACATGAGGATGTAAGTATGTATATGGGGACAGCAGTGGAGTAGGGAATCTAATCTAATCTAAATTGTGCAACTCAATACAGATCATAATTTCAACATGTGTATATGCACATGCATACATATGCCCGCAGATCTGTTGCATACCTTAAATTACAAAACCAAACCATGTTAAAACATGGCTGTTGAGATTAAAAACATTTTATCTTAAAATAGTCTCACATTTGTTCGCCTAAACTTATATTAGTTTGGGCCATAAAATAGCAATAAACAATAAACCAATGACTTTACGTTTGAGCTGGTCCTTGGGTTTTCTTCCTTACAGAAACTGTTTTACAACCAAATATAATCAAACAAAATATAATGTAATTCCTCACTTGCTTAATCAAGTCACATTATTGTACATTGAGAAATAACTCAATCCTATAGTGCCACTACTGACACAAGGGTATCATTACAGAAAAACAAAGTTGCACGGACAGTTTCCACTAACATGGAAAATTTATAATTGGCAAAATTGACAAAACTCTGACAATAGGAACTTTGATTTTTATAGATGGGATATATGTGCAGATGGAGTGTGTTTAATCTTGTGCACTGATATATTCTGTTTACCTGTTTCTAGAATCATAATATGGAACAAATGTACTTACCGGTGCTACGGAATGTACAAAAAATGTATTTACTTTTTGACGAAATGTACCTTTGAAGAATGCCATAGTACAGTGTATTGGTGAGACCACACCTTCAATACTGTGTACAGTTTGGACTCTTCTTTTAATGAATGAAGTAAAGGCATCAGAGATGGAATGGCTATTTTATACAACAAGCATGCAGCATTGCTTTCTTCATATTCGCAACTAGTCTAGTTCCACCAACCTATTGATCTAAAACTGTATTCTGTGTCTTAACAGTGAACAGGTCCTTTTCCTATATTGTCCCACTGTTTTCTGACTGACATTAGCTTCTGTTTGGTCAGGTAGATTTCGATGTTAAAATTCTCACTTTTGTTTTGAAATGCCTCAAATGCCACATCCCTCCTCGAGACCCTGAGATCTCTACACTTTTCAATACTGGTCTATTAATTGCATGTTAATAGTTCCTCATCTGTGGCAGTTAATGTGTATTTGAACATTTAGTCGTTCAGTTCTGCACATCTGAGAAGGTTGTTGTGGCACACTGTTCCTGTCCCTACCTCTGGGCCCATCTGCTCCAGAGGTCTGTAGTAATATTTGAATGGGTTGTTTAGAAAATATCTGCATTGAATACTGTCACTCTCACAGAATCCCTAGAGTGTGGAAGCAGGCCATTTGGCCATACTGATCTTCTGAACAGCATCACACCCAGTTCCTTTAACCCCACATTTCCCATGGCTAACCCACCTAGCCTGTAGGACTGCGGGAGGAAACCAGACATCTTTGGACTGCGGGAGGAAACCAGAACACCTGGAGAAAACCCACGCAGACACAGGGAGAATGTGTAAACTCCACACAGACAGTCGTCCCTGGTGCTGTGATGCAGCAGTGCCAACTACTGAGCCACTGTGCTACGCACTACTACCTGTTGATGTATGTTTAGTATTCATTTATCTGAGACACAGCCATACAGAGAGTCATGCTTCTTTGTTGTCACACAATTGTTGCAATTTCATTGAGTTAACTGGCATTCCTGGCTGACAGGTCACACTTACATGCTCCTGCACAGAAAATCCATATTTGCCCTTAACCTGGATGCTCATTTGAAATTCTTGCAGAGTGCCTAACTAAAAGAAAGGAAAATTAAAAAAAGGCTGAAATTTTTTTTCCATGTGGACGATTTTAAGTGTGACTTCAATTGGGGATATTTGTTTTAAATAGAACTTTGAATGAAGCTATGGCACATCTTCATGCTGGCTTTGAGGGACAGCAGAGATTCTTATTATGATAATTTACAGTTAATCAAGAAGTATATGAAGATTACTTTATTGGAATTGCTTTTTAGCACTTAACTTGGAATTCACCTCACATTTCTTGCAGTATATTGCTGCATTGTGGCTAATATTGTCTCTGTCAGATAATAACGTACTGGTATTATATTGAATTTTCTCAACTTGTGCAACTATGTTTTTCAGTCAAAAGGTTAATAAGCATTTGTTGTATGATTGAGATTCTATCTATAAAGTATTGTGCTTAATCCAATGTGGATGAGCAGGACCCTGTATTTATGCGGATAGGCAGTGCTTTGTGTCACCACCATCAGTCCATCATATAATTTGTTTGGCAATAAAAGAAAAATATCTCTTCATGACAAGAAGCACAACCCTAGTTTAATGTTGATTTAATGACTGTTGCGGAGGATATTTGCCCATAGACCTACTGTCTCTTTTCTATTGGGAAAGAAAAAGAAGTGTGTGCAAAAGGCCAGTTAGTAATTTCACATAATTTCTTTTTGTAAAGCACTGTACTCTGACATACAAGTCTCATTCTATTCACACTGCTGTAATTTCTGAATGAGTGAAATTTGTCCTTTTGAGTGTAGCTTGATTTTTAAAAAAAAGAATGAAAATACTTTTATTCTGCACCTGAGTTTTGAGCATATATTGCATATTAATACTTCAGTTAGTTTGTGCTGGTCTCTCAGTGGTGCTACCTTTCAGAAAAAATGTTAGTCTCAGGTCTTGTCTGCTTTGTCAGGTTGAACTAAAAGATCCCATGGTCCTATTCAAAGCTTGAGCCAGTATTCTAATCAAGATTTATCTCTCAACTAACATCACTGAAATAGATTACCTGGTTATTCATTAGCACTTTCCTGTGTTCACATTGGTTGCTGCATTTCCCAACATCGTACTACTGACTTCACTCCAAGACCTACTCCATTTACTCGACAATGCTTTGGACTATCCTGAGCTCATTAGGGTGTTACAGATGAACCTGCTCTTTCTTTTTCTTACTTTATTCTTCAATAGTCATTAAATTTATGACAGGCTTTTGCTACAAGTTCTTCATTTCAATTAGCAACCTTCGTTTGAACTTCGAACAAAAATTGTCTCCTTATGTCCAATTGTTAGTTTGAAAAATAAAGATTTACTTTTGGGGTTGCATTTTAGAGATTTAGATTGTCCACACTTCTGGTTGAAATGATTTTATTTTTCAAATGTTAGTTCTAACATGTTTCCAAAATTATTTTTTTTCCCATTGGCATCTAGTTTACATTTCAACCATTAAAACAATTGATGTGGGAAAGCAGTCAAATTGTCTGTGTGTAAATGACAAGTAAACTACATGATTGATGTGGAAAGGTGTAAGTTGATATATTTTGCTTTTGTTTCTCTTACAGCGTTGCGCACCAATAAACTGACGATCATGGGGGATATGAAAACCCCGGATTTCGATGACCTGCTTGCTGCGTTTGACATCCCAGATATGCAGGTTGACCCGAAAGCAGCAATTGAGTCTGTACACGATGAGAATGAAGGGCACCTGAAACAGAGCATTCCTGTGGATGAGGATGCCCAGGTCCCCTCTGCCCCCGACGGGGTAGTGAGCGTGATTGTGAAAAATATCCGAACTCTTGACTCGTGCGAGGCTGCGGCCGCGACAACAGAAACCTCGACTCTAGACAAAGAGAATCACCATTCTTCAGGCAATGGCTTACACAATGGCTTCCTCAGTGTGACAAACCTGGATGGGTATTCTAAAGAATTGGACGGCAAGTCAGCCAGGTGTGAAGGCCCCCCCAGCACCGAAGCTAAACTAGATTTGTCAGGTGCCGAGACCATCGATGGCCCTGATGCAGGAATGAAAGACTCCGCGTTTAACCAGTTCAGCCCCATTTCCAGTGCGGAAGAGTTCGAGGACGATGACAAAATTGAAGTTGATGATCCTCCACACGTCAAAGAGGAGAGCCAACCGGTTTATCAAGCAAACGTACATCCAGGTCCCACTGCTGAGCGAGAAAGTGAGAAGCCAAGGAAGGCCGGAGTGGAGAGCACAGTCAAGCAGGAAGTGTCCATGCCAGAAGCTGAAGAAAAGGGTAAGATATTGAAAAGCAACAGAGAGAGTGAAAGTCCCAGTGTTAATTCAGGGATTCTTGAGGCATTTAAAGTCCGAAATATGGATGAGAAATTGTCTGACGAGGATGCTGAAAAGAGTTTTAAAAATTCTGCTGAGAAGCAGCTTGATAACAGAGTCCTCGATGGCAAAAGTGGTGAGAAAACTGGAGTGAATGTTACTTGTCCTTCAAACCTTAGGGCTAAGTCCTCCTCCAAGCTTTCCTCGTGTATTGCGGCAATTGCTGCTTTGAATGCTAAAAAGGCTGCAGCAGATATCAATAAGGAACCTCAGTCTGTCTCAAGGGGGCCTTCTCCGGTTTTAAAAGAATCTCGAGAAAGCCCTAGAGTCACTGAAAAGTCTCCTGAGGGCCCTCAGAGCCCAATGGAAATGGTGAAGAAAGTTGCCATCAAACAGCCTGATAGCCCCCGGAGTGTGTCAAGTGAATGTAGCATGAAAGGGTCCCCTTCCTCTCCTGCAAGCTCACCGCCCGCAATCCCTAAGGTTCGCATCAAAACCATCAAAACGTCATCTGGTGAGATTACCAGAACAGTGACCAGAATCATGCCAGAGGTTGAGCAAGAGCTTGGTAGAAGAGGACCAGAACAAGCAAACTCCTTGGTTGTCTCATCACTTTTGTCATCTCCACCTACTGAGTCTTCTGTTTCTTCGCCTCCTACCACGCCTGTGCAATCGGCACTTGTTACAGCTTCTAATTCAGTAATGTCTCCTGACGTTGCTCAGAAACAGGTTACAATTAAACCTGTTGCCACTGCTTTCCTTCCAGTGTCTGCTGTGAAGACGGCAGGATCACAGGTGATCAACCTGAAGTTTGCGAACAACACTACAGTCAAAGCCACCGTCATTTCTGCTGCCTCAGTTCAGAGTGCCAGCAGTGCCATCCTGAAAGCTGCCAATGCGATGCAGCAGCAAACTGTGGTGGTCCCAGCATCCAGCCTTGCAAATGCCAAACTTGTGCCAAAGACTGTCCACCTCGCTAACCTTAATCTTTTGCCTCAAACTGCCCAAGCGTCTTCTGAACTCCGTCAGGTGCTTTCCAAAACGCAGCAGCCCATAAAGCAGGCTCTAATCACTGCTGCTTCCACACAGCCAGCTAAAAAAGTATCTCGAGTTCATGTGGTGGCCTATTCCCAGAATGCAGTGGTTGAGACATTTAACAAGGTGTTGAGCAGTGTAAATCCAGTCCCTGTCTACACGCCTAACCTTAATCCTCCAATGAATACAAATATTAGTATACCACTTCGTGGATACAAATGCTTAGAATGTGGTGATTCATTTGCTTTGGAGAAGAGTTTGGCACAGCATTATGACCGGAGAAGTGTGAGGATTGAAGTCACATGTAACCACTGTGCAAAGAACTTGGTCTTTTTCAACAAGTGCAGTCTTCTCTCACATGCTCGTGGGCACAAGGACAAGGGTGTGGTGATGCAGTGTTCTCATCTGATTATGAAACCCATTCCTGCAGACCAAATGATCATTCCCAGTTCCAGTAATAGCGTTTCTTCCACCACTATCTCTGCGCCAGTCTTGACGTCTGCAGGTGGCACTGCTGGTGCCGTAGCGAAAACTGTTGCAAGCGTACCCAGTGCGGTGATTTCTGCGCCTGCCAATGCTCCCATTCTCCCAGCAATGCCCCTGGATGAAGATCCATCAAAGCTTTCCCGCTATGGCATGAAGTGTTTGGAGTGCAGTGAGACGTTTCTGGATGAGATTTTGCTTGCCACACACTTCCAACATGCTGCAGAAGCAGGCGGACAGGTAAATCAAGTTGTGACAAATGAGTTGGTAAATGTTCCATAGCTCCCTATGATCTGTTATCCTCACGGTAATAGACTGGTCCCTAGGCAATGAATAATACTCTTCCTGAAAACAGTTTAAATTCTGTCTACAGTGTGCGACAACAATAACTCACATTTTTATAATATTTTTTAATATGTTAAAAATATCCCAGACTGCTTCACAGGAGCATAGGCAGATAAAAATTGACATCAAGGCAGGACAGGACAGTACATTAAAATCTGGGTTAAAGAGAAAGATTTTAAAGAGCATCTTAAATAAGGTGAAAGAGAGAGAGAGAGAGAAGTGGAGAGATTGAAGGAAAGAATTCTGGAGTTTGTGGCTTAAATGAATGCACGATCACCAGTGGCAGAGTGAAAGCAATTGGAATCGGACTTGTTCAGGGTTGGAGTAACTAAGTGTTACTGGAGCATTGTGGGACTAGAGGAGATTACAGCGATAGGGTGGGGCAAGGCACAGTGGGATTTGCAAACAATAAAGAAGGAGAATTTTAAAGTCAAGGTGACAGTGGACCAGAAATGTATTTCAGTGTGCACAGAGATGATGAACAAATTAACGTAGCGCGAATCAGAATGCACATAGTGAGCAGCGGAGTTTATGAAGGTAGACATTGGGAGGCTGGTCAAAAATGCACTGCACTTTTTAAATGTGGAAATAAAGCAGGCAGTAGAACACCTGAGGGGTAATACGTTAATGAGGAATCATAAAATTCTGCAAAGTACTATAAATAGAAATTTTGAAGCTTATGTCAGTCACAAGGATTATGAACTCTTTTGTACTCAGTTGGCATGATTCTCCAAATGATATGATTTAACATGATTTTAATGTAATTATATTTGTTAAATTTAATCTTTGACATTTGTTGTGGCACAGTATGCCCCATTTACAGCGATACAGAACTTTTTGAGGTGATGAAAACTTTGGACACATGATTCTAGAATACTGCTTCTAATGTATTTCCACTTCTGTCGGAGTGGAATAAAACTCCGGTTCATTGGCTACATTGCTTAGTTATTCGAGCCAGCAAAAATTAAGCAGCCATTCTACTTCTGCTTGCTTCTTCCTATCTCATTGCTTTCGAATGGTTCGCAAAGGGATGTTCTAAGAGTTGTTGCTCCATTAGTGAATAAATCCTCAATCAGTACACTAAGAGCTGTTGCCAACTGCAACAGGTATTAGATATATGTGCAGTAATGAAAACAGATGGGTAGCTATTACTTTGTGAAATAGTGTAACATAAAAGACAGTAAGTTGGCAATCTGTTTACTTTTCTCCTGGTTTTTATTTTGATTGGCTCAAGGGAATAATTTAAAACAAATGGATCTACTAAAAAGAGGTACGAGAAAACCAACCTGTAGATTTTTCATTCTTTCATTTCTGTTCTCTTTTAGTGCAGATATTTTGGTTTGTTGGCAATACTTTATGGCCTGCATAGAGAGGAGGTACCAAGAATGGATGAAAATATTATTTAAGTAAATAAATCATACAGGCAGCTAACTGAGTTCTGAGTTTCCAGGTCGATGCCCTGTAATTGTGTAATACTAGTATCCTTAAAAGAAAGAATGTCCCAATGCATCCCATGGTTAGACAAAAGGAGAACAATGCTGAACTATAAAGAGAGAGATGAAAAATAGTAATCAGAATCTTGATCTTGGATGGTATGTATTCCTCAGAAAACATCATTGAAATCATACTACCTTGTGATTTATCCCAATGCTCCCTGTGATTTGAACCTTACTAAATTCAAATTGACTGCAATTCCATAAGAGCATAATTAGTCCATTTGGCCCATAAAGTCTGCACACCATTCATTCTTCTCCACCCTATTTTCCTGCCTTCTCCCCATAACACTTGACCTCATTACCAATCAAGAATCTATCTATCTCTGTCTTAAATACACTCAATGACTTGACCTCCACAACCCCCTGCAGTAATGAGTTCCACAGATTAACCATGTTCCAACTGAAGAAATTCCTCCTCATCTTATCTATACCCTCAGGTTCTAGATCTCCTATATCTTCTCCACATCCATTCCAATCAGACCTCTCAGTATTGTGTAAGTTTCAATCAGATTCCTCCTCATCCTTCAAAACTCAATTGGCTACAGACACAGAATCCTCAACCACACCTCATATGACAAGTCTTGCATTCTCTGAGTCATTCTTGTAAATCTCCTCTGCTGCCCCTGTACCAGCACGTCTTTCCTTAGATACAGGACCCAAAACTGCTCACATATTCCATGATGAAATGTCTGAGAACAAATCTACCAGCTCAGTGAGTAAACGTACAACCTGATCATGTATTCCAATTTGTGGTTTGACCGGAGCCTAACACAGCCCTAGCAGTTCATCCCAGCTTTTGTACTGTGGCCTTCTCAAAAATGAATGCAAACATTACATTTCCCTTTCTAATCCAACATGTTCACCTTAAGAGAATCATGAACTAGGACTCCTATGACCCTTTTTGCTTCAGATTTCCAAAGCCTTTCCCCCATTGGAAAATAGTGACACCTGTATTCTTTCTACCAAATTTCATAACCTCACACTTTACCACATTGCATTCCTCAGCCACTTCTTTGCCCATTCCTTAGCCGTCAAAGTCTTTCTGCATCATCCCTACTTCCTCAGGACTAACTGTCCCTCCACCTATCTTTGTGTCATCTGCAAACTTAGCAACAATGCCCTCAGTTCCTTCATCTGGATCGTTAATGTATACTGTGAATAGTTGTACCTCATGGTACTCCTCTAGTCACTGGCTGCCAACCAGAAAAGGACTCTTTTATCCCCACTCTCTTCCTTCTAACAGTCAGCCAATCCTCGATCTATGCCAGTACCTTATCCCTAACACCATGGGCTCTTGTCTTATTTAACAGCCTCCTGTGTGGCACCTTGTCAAATAGACCACGTCCACTGACTCTCCTTTCCATAACTTGCTTGCTATATCCTCAAAGAATTCTAACATGTTTGTCAGGTATGATTTCTCCTTGGTAAAGCTGTTCTGATTCAGCCCTGTTTTACCATGCACTTCCAAGCACTCCACAATCTAATCCTTAATAGTAGACTCTAAAATCTTACTAATGATTGAGATAAGGCGAACTAGCCTATTCATTACAGTACATTTAAATAATCCCATATGCTCTAGCTATCTTATTTAATGTAGGAGCTATACAAATGCGGCATACTTTCTCTTTGGTTGAAGAGCTGGGCTTTAAGAATTTTTTTAGGAGAAATTGTTGATGAGAAAAAGACATGAGGAAGGGATTGCTACCAAATGAATGAATGGGTGCAGGCTCCGTCACTGAGAATGGTGTTGTGTTTGGGGCAGAAAGCCATTTTGGGAAAAATAGGGCGGCGTTAGTCCATAAATCAAATTAACAAGGATGGGCACTGAAAAATATTGTAAATGTGGGAAATTTGAAATGAAGAGTAAACATCTGGTAGCATTTTTGTTCAATGTTTCTGGTTGATGATGTTTGGCAGCATGAAAGGTCATTGACTTGGAACATTGGGCTGGACTTTTGCTGAGTCATGGAGTCTCTGTAGATCATCAAATGTGGTGCATAGAATCCTATTCTAGGATTCCTGGGCCCTTGCGTTTTGCTTACACAGGAATATAGTATGGACAGCGAACCCGAACTCTGCATTGTTGAACTGGCAAGCTCCATTGCATGGGAATACGCATCACCTAACCCCCCACAATGTCAAAGGAGTTGGACCAGCTTTTCAAGGATGCGTAGCCTGTGGTCCCTTAGAGAAGTCATGAACCATTATATGGATGTGGGAATATGTTTGAAAGATAACTACCAAAGATCTTGCCCTTATTCTGCATGCAAACTCATATACTTCCCCACCTAGCCCTCAATGGCTCCTCATACCCTCTATGTCAACCCATTCTGCAGCATGGACCCACCTATGTCACCTTGTAACACAATGCATGCATGATTGAGAGCCCAGACTTGCACTATTTTGATAAAATATGTGCACAGAAGGGGAAAATATTGCTTGAATGACAGTGCCTTTTCTTCAATTTATTTAATCACTGACTTTTTACTTCTTTTTACACACAATAAAATATTGTCAAATGTTTACAGTTTCTGCTATGATACTGTAAAGGTTTGGTTGATTGACACCTTTGTAAGATTGCAATAAGAAACTAGTGTCTGCCTGCTTTTGTAATCTTTTCTACACATGCGGTTGTCACTACAGAGTTTTGTTCTGTCCAGAGTTTCTATGAGATGAATGAGCATAGAAGTGGTATGAGTTGGTATATAGGGTATGAGGGGCCATTGAGGGTAGGTGGGAGCCTGGCTTGGCATGAGTTTGCATGAATTGGCCGTATATTTTTGGGCATGTGATGGGTGAGGTCTATTCAGCCTCATGTTGAACAAAATGTTTCCTTGAAAAACTGCAAATGGTTTAGCTATTGGGCAAGTAAAATCAAACATTAAACTTCAGGAGCACAGTCTCAGCTATGGGAGCTGTTGACAGTAACCCTGAGTATTACCAGTAATAACATGCACTTGTGATCATCAATGATTTTGGAGATAGATATGGGAGCAGAATTTGGCTATCCAGCTGATCGAGTCTGATCCGCCATTTGAAATCAAGGCTGATATGTTTCTCAACCCCATTCTCCTGCCTTCTCCCTGTAACCCTTGATGCCCATACTAATCAAAAACCCATCTATCTGTCTTAAATACATTCAATGACTTGACCTCCTGTGGCAATGAACTCCACAGATTTACCACGCTCTGGCAGAAGAAATTCCTCCTCATCTATGTTCTAAAGGGTTGTCCCTTCATTCTGACGCTCTCCCAATATTGGAAGCATCTTGACTATATCATCCAGGCCTCTCCATATTCTTGAGCTTCAGTGAGAACCCTCTCATCTTCTAAACTCTGTCAAGCACAGACCCAGTGTCCTCATATGACAAATCCTTCATCCCCTGGATCATTCTTGGAAACCTCATCTAGGACCCCCTCCAAAGCCAGCACATCCTTCCTTAGATGCAGGGCCCAAAACTGCTCATAATTTTCCAAATGCAGTCTGACCAGAGCATTATACAGCCATAGAAGCTCATCTCTGATCTTGTATTCTAGCCCTCTTGAATGAATGCTAATATTGCATTTGCCTTCTTGACTGCCACATGAATCTGCATGTTAACTTTAACAGAATACTGAACTAGATCTAAATTCCCTGTGGTTCAGATTTCTGAAACTGTTCCCCATTTAGAAAATAGTCTACACCTCTACTTTTTCTTCTAAATTGCATAATGCCTCACTTTCCCACATTGTATTTCATCTGTCGCTTCTTTGCACACTCTTATCCTATCCAAGTGTTTCTGTAGCCTCCTCACTTTCTCGAAACTACCTGTCCCTCCATCTTTCTTTGTGTCACCTGCAAACTTAGCAACAATGCCCTCAATTCCTTCGTCCAGGTCATTAATGTATAATGTGAATAGTTGTCATCCCACCACTTAGCCCTGCAAACTCCAAATGTCACCTACTGCCATCCTAAAAAAATGTCCATTATCCCTACTCTCTGCCTCCTGCCAGTCAGCTAATCCTCTATCTATGTCAATAGCTGGCTGCTAACACCATGGGCCCTTATTTAGCAGTCTCCTGTACATCACCTTGTCAAAGACCTCTTGAAAATCCAAATAGATCATATCCACTGGCTCTCTTTTGTCTAACTTGCCCATTACCTTCTCAAAGATTTTTAACAGATTTGTCAGGCATGACCTCCCTTTGACAAAGTCATGCTGACTTAGCCCTGTTTTACTATGCACGTACAAGTACTCTTCAATCTCATCCTTAATAATGCACTCTAAAATCTTACCAGTGAAGTCAGGTTAACCGGCCTGTTGTTTCCTGTCTTCTGCATCCCTCCTTCTAAAACTGAGATGCTACATTAGCCATTTTCCAGTTCTCTGGACCTCTGCCTGATTTCAGTAACTTCTGTAAGTTCACCACCATTGCCTGTATAATATCTTCAGCTCTCTCCTTCAGAACTCTGAGGTGTAGACTAACTGGTTTGAATGATTTTTCCACCTTCAGATGTTTCAGCTTGCCCAGCATTTTCTCCTTAGTGATGGCCACTGTACTCATCCCTATCCCTTGACTCTCTTGAAGTTCTGGTATGCTTTAACAGGATGATAACATTGATAATAACTGCCGAACAATTTTATTAGACAACAATTAGGTAAGCGAGCAACAACAGCGGTACAAGTTTAGATTTTACAATAGTTTGAGTTGAACTTCTCAATCCTTGAATTAGTAGAAATAAATCATTGACCATAATGTGTAAAATGGAAATTTAAATGTTAACTTTGCCTACAAATCTGCCTTTGGTAGCTTCAGACTGAAAATACAATTTTATAAGGTCGTTTGAGAATGGCTTAAACATGAGAAAGACAAAGCAAATTTAAATACATATCTGTTAAGTCCAAAAATATTGTCAATTTGAAGTCCTATTAAAATTCACTAAATTGTAGTTGAGTTCAAATACCAGGATTAGTCCCTTTTGCTGATGCTGGACTCAGACGATAAAGTCTTTTATTGTTGTTTGATGTTACATTGAGCTTTATCTGTGAGAGAATCTGCAGCTGAACTCCATTTATATATATATACATATATGGCAACAAAGAAAAACATATACAGTGTACTCAAGATGTCAAAGCTGTTAATTTCTGTCAAACTGACAACCTTGTGACTCAGACAATCATTATCTGAAACAGGCTGATGCTGACTCCCTCAGATCAGATATCTCATTATCTCTCGTTTTGCATGGAATCATCTACACTTGCTATTTAAACAAAATAATTTTTAACACATTGAATTAGGCCTAATGAAGTACATACTTTTTAACCTTTATTGCTTTTGTCACGGCTGAGAAGCGATTTAACACATGCAATCTTCAACAAACTATTAATTTATACAGGCTCTATAAAAATATTACTTACCAATCTGAATGATTAAGAGTCCTAAAGTAATTTAAAAAAAAGATTTTCCAATGAATTTAGATGATATTTTGCATTAAGAGATGACTGAAAAGTAAATTTGTGCATTAATATAAAAACAAAGAACTGTGGATACTGGAAATTTGAAACACAAGTCAAAGGTACTGGAGAAACTCAGCAGGTCTGGCAGGACCTGTGGAGGAAAAAACAGATAATGTTAAGAGTGCAGTGACCTTTTGTCAGATCTCAAAATTTGTGCATTGTTAATCTTGGCTTGATTCAGACAAATGTTTTGAAGAAGGGACTTCATACTAGCTCAATTAAAATAGTTTATTTTAATCCTGCATTTTTTGTTTGCAAGATCACTTTTGAATGTCAGGTAGCGTTTTGAAAACATAGATTTGGAGAACAAAAATCACATGGCTGTGTTGCTCAAAGGAGAGCAAGATTTTTGTACTTATTGTTCTCAGTTTATAAGAAAGTGCCTCGAACTGAATCACTATTCACTGCAGATGACTGTGAAAGAGCTACAATGCTTTTTGTTTAACATGCTAAATACATAGTTAGTTTAGATAAATGATCCTGTAAACTGGAAACTCCGATCCATTGCTTTTCTATGAAAGTCTTCCTGGTAATCTTCAAAGGTCCAAAATGCATTTTTACTGCTCCAGAATGGCACAGTTTAGCCCCAATGAGAAAACAGACCTTCGACACTATGTGAGGCCACACAACCAGCCCAAGTACGAGTCTTAATATGTACGTGCGACCACATTATAGTTTTATAAGCAAGACTTACATTACTGTTACAACACACAACTGCGAGGTTGAAGTTTCAACACTTCTGAGGCTGAAAGTCACGAGGAATGAGTTGAACCTGGAGCCTGACAATAAGACCGGTGCCTCATCAAAAGCAGCAATATTCTTCTCATTAATTCATGATTTCTTTTAGTGGTTACAAATGAAAGTGAAAAGACAGGATTCCATGGGTGGTCTGTTCTGTCTTTGATGTGATTTTGTTATTGCATGTAAAGGTTTGAAAATCACCAGTTTGAACCACTTTGTTTTAAAAGTAACAACTCTCATGTTCTTACCTCTGACAGTTTTTATAACCAATTACCATAAATCTTTCCTCTGGCTGTCAATCCACTGTTTCACCTCACTTACTTTTGTCAAAATATTTCGAGTTTTGAATGTCTCCAATAATTCTCCCGGTCACCTTTTTGTGGGAAGAAGAATAAGCTCAGCTTCTTGAATCTCTCCCATTTCTGTTCTGTACCCTCAGATGCCTTTAATTTGGCTACTTACTAAGAAATCTCACAACCTTTAAACTCTATTGCATATACTAACCAAAATAAGGATCCTCAAGTAAGCAAGTTAGGCCTCACAACCCAACCCAACTTGGCTATTACAGGATTAATGGTGGAATTTAGCTGTGATTCCAACCAACAGTGTCTGTCTCTGGATGTCTCCAGGGTTCCATACTTGTGCAGTGTTATTCTTCGGAGTTCTGCTCCTGAGGAACCCTGGAGTTGAATTGTTACACAATTCTCCATACTTCAAGTTAGAACATAGAAATTAGGACAATACAGCACAGAACAGGCCCTTCGGCCCATGATGTTGTGCCGAATATTTGTCCTAGCCTAAACACCTATCCATGTACCTATCCAATTGCCGCTTAAAGGTCACCAATGATTCTGACTTGTTTGTTGTGTAACATTATTGATGATCCTTTAGATTCTTTTGTCCACATTATTGACTGCTCCTCTGGAACCATCAAGTCTGCAGCTTACCTTTTTTTTAATCAAAAGTAGGTTCATTGTTCCTTCTTATGTTTGGCACTGACTTGTCTGTTGGAAGGTGTAGCAGTGATTAACTCCTTAAATTGTTCTCCCGGGTAATCAGTTGTCCCTGTGACATATGGCAGCCATTTATCAAGCAGTTGTTGAAACAGTTTTGACTCCTCCCAGACATGGCTAATCAGTTTCAATTCCTGTATAAGTTTGTCTTTGATCCTTGCTGCTTCTTTCAACTTATGAATGGTTATTAAAGTTCTGAATTTTACACTATCACAGCCCCTGCTGTTTGTTCATGATTTTTAATACATTGAAATCCTTGTGAAGGTTTGACACCCAGAATAGAAGAACATAAAATTTATAAGGTGATAGACTTTCACTGAAAACGAGACACTTTGTTGAAGCATCTCATTTTACACTTATCACAAGAATACTAATTCAAGGGCAACACCAGTATTTGTACTATCCTCTCAGCACATGTACTCGGTACATTTGTACATGTACTGAGAGGAGAGTGCTAATTGGTTGGCAAGTGACTTCAATGCTTTCCCCATGAATGGCATTCTTGTGAATTGTCCTGATGACTGTTAGATGAAAAGCTTTGAGAAAGTATCCCTTTTTCAGCAATACTCAAGTTCTGTATTACCAAATGATTATCTAAAAAAAAATCCACTGCTGTGAAATATTATGCTTAGTATTATTCTGTTGTTATGATATTACAATGAATTCCCAATTTGCAATCAATCCAAGCTTAGGTCAGTTCTCAGTGGTTTATTTATTGATGCAATATTTTGAAATTAGAAATGATAGAAAGAATATGAAGCTATGAAATAACATAATGTAACATCTTAAAAACTACTTCAGCTTTGGCTTTTGCTCATTCCTAATCATTCATAATTCTGACAGGAGAATAACAGGTTTTTTACCACAACCTACTGTTGAGATGCTTTATATCCTGCCAGTCTTGTCACTAGCTTTGTTTAACACATTGGAAGCTAATCCCAAAGTCAGCTGGGATCTGGCAATGTGGGATGAAATAAAATGTTCTGTTTTGTTTTCTAGCATGCTGAGTAGTGCACTTAGCAACTGTGTGATATGCTTTCTGTAAATGTTTACTTTTGTGATTGGTGCAGCGTTGTCATGGTAACAGTTGCGACTGCAGCTCCAGTTCGAATTGCTGATTCTTGTCAACTCCAGATACAACATCTGGATTTTAATATATCTGATGCACAAGGCTATTGCAAACAGCCCCAAGACGTATGGACTCATAAACTAGCCTTCCGTTTTTTTTGTCAGATTTCCGGAACTGCTTTTTAACCTGTGAATTTAATGATGATCCAAAGTGCAGTTTGTCAGTGATGATATTTCATGCCTCACAGCGCCAGAGACCCGGGTTCAATTCCCGACTCAGGCGACTGACTGTGTGGAGTTTGCACATTCTCCCCGTGTCTGCGTGGGTTTCCTCCGGGTGCTCCGGTTTCCTCCCACGGTCCAAAGATGTGCAGGTCAGTGAATTGGCCATGCTAAATTGCCCGTAGTGTTAGGTAAAGGGGTAAATGTACGGGAATGGGTGGATTACACTTCGGATGGTCGGTGTGGATTAGTTGGGCCGAAGGGCCTGTTTCCACACTGTAAGTAATCTAATCTAATCTAATCTAATCTAATCTAATCTAATCTAATCTAATCTAATGTGCTGAGGTTGTATTAACTTGTGAGCCACCAACGCTTCTGAGTGCATTGGCTGCCTGCCTGGTGCAGGGTGGAAAGGTTTATTTTCACTTGTGGGATGTGGCTGATGCTGGCTGGCCAGCATCTATTGCCTGTCCCTAGTTGCTCTTGAGAAGGTGGTGGTGATCTGCCTTCTTGAATTGCTCCAGTTCACCTGCTGTGGGTTGACCCGCATTGCCCTTAGGGAGGGAATTCCAGGATTTTGACCCAGTGACACTGAAGGAACGGCAAAACATTTCTAAGTCAGGATAGTGAGTGGCTTGGAGGGGAACTTGCAGGTGTATGCATCTTGCTTACTTGTCTTTATAGATGCAAGTGGTCATGGTTTAGAAGGTGCTGTTTGAGGATCTTCAGTGAATTTCTGCAATGCATCTTATAGAGAGTACACATTTCTGCTACTGAACATCTGTGATGGAGGGATGGGTGTTTGTGGATGTGGTCTTGTGGACAAA
Organism: Chiloscyllium plagiosum; assembly: GCF_004010195.1. NCBI lineage: Eukaryota > Metazoa > Chordata > Chondrichthyes > Orectolobiformes > Hemiscylliidae > Chiloscyllium > Chiloscyllium plagiosum. The sequence continues at coordinate 41,675,801 of NC_057710.1, forward strand.
GACCTGCTGCTTTGACCACCATTGTGTCGTGTCTTATTGGGGCTGCACCCATCCAGGCAAGTGGGGAGTATTCCCTCACACTCCTGATTTCTGCCATGTAGATATTGGACAGGCTTTGTGGAGAAGGAAGGTGAGTTACTTGCTGCAGTATTCCAAGTCTCTGACCTGTTGTAATCTTCACTGTCCACTACACCTCCAATTTTGGTGTCATCTGCAAATTTACTAACTATACCTCTTGTACTCCGATCCAAATCATTTATATAAATGATGAAAATGGTGGACCCAGCACCGATCCTTGTGGCACTCCACTGGTCACAGGCCTCCAGTCTGAAAAACAACCCTCCACCGCCACCCTCGTAGAAGACAGAGAAGTTAAATTTAGATAAATGCGAGGTGCTTCATTTTGGGAAAGCAAATCTTAGCTGGACGTATACATTTAATGGTAAGGTCCTAGGGAGTGTTGCTGAACAAAGAGACCTTGGAGTGCAGGTTCATAGCTCCTTGAAAGTGGAGTCGCAGGTAGATAGGATAGTGAAGAAGGCGTTTGGTATGCTTTCCTTAATTGGTCAGAGTATTGAGTACAGACGTTGGGAGGTCATGTTGCGGCTGTACAGAATGTTGGTTAGGCCACTGTTGGAATATTGCGTGCAATTCTGGTCTCCTTCCTATCGGAAGGATGTTGTGAAATTTGAAAGGGTTCAGAAAAGATTTACAAGGATGTTGCCAGGGTTGGAGAATTGAGCTATAGGGAGAGGTTGAATAGGCTAGGACTGTTTTCCCTGGAGCGTCGGAGGCTGAGGGGTGACCTTATAGAGGTTTATAAACTCATGAGGCGCATGGACAGGATAAATTGACAAAGTCTTTTCCCTAAATTGGGGGAGTCTAGAATGAGGGGGCATAGGTTTAGGGTGAGAAGAGAAAGATATAAAAGAGACCTAAGGGGCAACCTTTTCATGCAACATTTAAAAGTCATCTGGATGGGTAAATGAATAGGAAGGGTTTAGAGGGATATGGGTCGGCTGCTGGTAGGTTGGACTAGAATGGGTTGGGATATCTGATCGGCATGGACGAGTTGGACTGAAGGGTCTGTGTCCGTGCTGTACATCTCTGTGACTCAATGACCTGCTGTTGTAGCCCCTGAGTTTTTATGATGTGTTCAGTTCAGTTTCTGGTCCTCCAGGCTATTGATAGTGGGGATTCGATCATGGTAACACCACTGAATGTCAAGCGGCAGTGGCTAGATCGTCTCTTATTGGTGATGGTCATAGCCTGGTATTTGTGTGGCATGAATGTTACTTGCCACTTGTCGGCCAAGTCTGAATATTGTCCAAATTTTGTTTCATTTGAACGTGGACTGCTTCAGTATCTGAGGCTTTACAAATGGTGCTGAACATTGTGCACCCATTGGTGAACATCGGGAAGGTCATTGATGAAGCAGCTGAAGATGATTGGGCCTAGGACACTACCGTGAGGAACTCTTGAAGCATTGTCCTGGAGGTGAGATAACTGACCTCCAACAACCACAACCATCTTCAGATGTGCCAGGCATGACTTTAACCACTGGAGAGTTTGCCCCATTTTGCTCGGGTTCCTTGATGCACATTTGGTTGAATGCAGCCTTGATGTCAAGAGCTGTCACTCTCACCTCACCTCTGGAATTCAGCTCTTTTGGTCTGTGTTTGAACCAAGGCTGTAATGAGGTCATAAGCTGTGAGGAACCCAAACTGGGCATCACTGAGCAGGTTATTGCTGAGCAGGTGCTGCTTGGTTGCACTGTTGATGACACCTTCCATCACTTTACTGATGATCAAGAGTAGGCTGATGGGGCAGTAATTGGCCGGGTTGGATTTGTCCTGCTTTTTGTGCACAGGACATACCTGGGTAATCTTCCACATTGTTGGGTAGAGGCCAGTGTTATAACTGTCCTGAAAGAGCTTGATGAGGGAAGCTGGAGGTTCTGGAGCAGAAGTCTTCAGTAATATTGCCAGAAGGGCCTATAACCTTTGCAGTATCCAATGTCTCCAACTGTTTCTTGATATTACATGGAATGAATCAAATTAGCTGAAGTCTGGTATCTGTAATGCTGGGGACTACTAGAGAAGGCTGAGATGGATCATCTACTCAGCACTTTTGGCCGAAGATTATTGCGAATGCATCAGCCTTATCTTTTGCACTGACATGCTGGGCTGTTCCATCATTGAGGGTGGGGATATATGTGGAGCCTTCTCCTCCTCCAATGAGTTGTTTAATTGACCACCATCATTTGCGATTGGATGTGACTGCAGAGCTTAGATCTGATCTGTTGGCTATGGAATTGCTTAGCTCAGTCTAGCACTTGCTGTTTGGCATGAAGTAGTCCTGTTTGGTAGCTTCACCAGACTGACACGTCTTCATTAGGTATTCCTGATGTTGCTCCTGGCATGCCCTCCTGCACTCTGGAGGTGCACAGGTGGAGTCAGTTGAGGTTCTGCACTGTTTAAGTAGAAGCAGCGGCAACAATAACTTACGTTTGTACCGAATCTTAAAAATAGCTTTAAAATAAAAGAAAACCTTCACAGAAACAATGTTAGATAAAACTTGGCAGTTGATCCAAAAGGGAAATTATGGAGCACTCAGTCAAAACTTAGTCACAGAGACAGACCTCAAAGAATGGTTTGAGGAAGAATGAGTAAACAAAAATGGAGGAGGTTGATTGAGAGATGTCCAGATCATAAGATCAATGCAGCATAAAGCACAGACACATTTAGAGTCAGAGAGTCATACAGCACAGAAACAGACACTTGGGTCAAACTTGTCCGTGCCAATCTGGTTTCCTAAACTGAACTAGTCCCATTTGCCTGTGTTTGGCCCATATCCCTCTAAGCTTTTCCTATTCATGTATGTGTCCCTGGCAAAGGAAAGAATTGACTCAGAAGAGGCCAGCATTGAAGGTTTGCTGAGTTCTGAGAAATTTGCAGCAAGGCTTCAGCTAAGCTGCATGGTGCAGAGAGTCTCAACTGCCTGAACGGTAGAATGCAGCCCCTTGTAACATGGCTAGCATTAATTGTGGTGTCAGGTGACAAACTTAAAGAACTGTGTCCACTGGACCACCTCCACTTTTCAAAAAGTCACTTTGTTTGTAGGAAAGTGGGGGAATTCTAGAGGTAGGGAACGACAAAGCCATGGAAGAATTTAAACACAAAGAGAATGTTTTTAAGCTTGATTGAGAAACAATGTAGGTCTTAAAGTGCAGGAGCAATAGATGAATGAGACTTGATGTGACTTAGGATATGGGTTTTTGGCTCAGTGAAACACATTGGATGATTATTAAGGATCTTGATAGGAAAAATGGTGAGAAGATATTTGCCCCCTTGAGTGAGTCTAGGACCAGGGGGCATACTCTCAGGATAAACGGGCGCCAATTTAAGACTGAGATGTGTCTTCTCTCAGAGGCTTGTGAGTCTTTGTAACTCATTGTCACAGAGAGCTGTGGGGACAGAGTCCTTGTGCATACTTGAAGCTGAAATAGATAGATTCTTAATCAGAAGGGGCATCAAGGATCATGGGGAAAGGGCAGGAAAGTGGTCATGAGAAGTGTCCAATGAACCATGGTCCTATTGAATGGTAGAGCAGGCTCTAGGGGCTGGACGGCCTGCTCCTGTTCCTTGTGCTTGAGCTGTGAGCCATGTATAGAAGGCTGGATGCAGCTTGCCAAATTGGATCAGGCCCACCTGCTGCCTTTCATGTTGGAGAGTAAGTTTGGGATGAAGGGTGATTGGATGGGAGTCTGGAGAAACTGTGACCAATAATATTTTTGTGGGATTAAAACATGCACAGCCTGGTCCTTCTGATTCAGCAAAGATAACTTAGTTACATTACCCAAGTCTCTTTAAGTTCAATCACCCATCAAACTGTGTTAGGTGAGTACCTGGTGTGCAATTCCACTAGTTCTAGTATACAATTGCAATTGGTAAGTAGGTCTGACATGTTTGAAAAGGCAGGCGCTTGGTCTGCTCAGTAACTGTCTTGTGTAAAACTGGCAATGTATTACTGGCCAGCATTAGTGGGCCAGCGAGTCCATCTGTATCATTCTGAGCCTGTTGCCAGTTTTCTAATGTCAACTTTTCAAGTTCAATTTGACTGATTCTGTGGAGTTTAGATTACAACATTACCTGGAATTTGTACCAGAGAACTTTCCATGGACAATTGTGGGATGTCAGTTGACCTTTGATAGGTCAGAAAAATCACTTCATGTTTCTATGCTCCCTGCAGTCAGGAATATCAGTTTGTGAGGAAAATAAACTGGCTTTACAGTTTTGTCTAGCTGTATTTAGCAAACCTTAGAAATCCGTATAATATGGGGTAGTTCAAGGATGCTGTGTAAGCTGAATGGATGATTGGAAGATATTTTTCCATGATAGGTTTTCAAAATAGTGAAAGAATTAAGACTGAATCATGAGTGCCAAATTCAATCTGTTCACAAATGTCATCTGAATGTTGACATAGCAGGTGAATACTGGTTCATGTAAAAGGCAGAAAAGACGTGAACAATTAACAAAAACAACAGTGGGCACAATGATCTTGTTCAATAGAAATCACTGACTAATTGAAGGTGTAGCTACATTAAGTTAAAAATCACACAAAACCAGGTTATAGTCCAACAGGTTTAGTTGGAAGCACACTAGCTTTCAGAGCATCGCTCCTTCATCAGGTCATAGTCGCTATCACCTGATGAAGGAGCGTCACTCCGAAAGCTTAGTGTGCTTCCAATTAAACGTGTTGGACTATAATCTGGTGTTGTGTGATTTTTAACTTTGTACACCCCAGTCCAACATAGTCTCCGAATCATAGCTACATTAATACTGCTTTAGCTATATGCACTAATCTTAGTAAAATTAATTTAAAGCATGCACACAGCATACACAAAATCCAGATAAATTTACTGTAGTTCCTTAACTAAGATCTAATATTACTCGGTGACCATGGAAGTAAAGCATCTAAAACTGATTTTAAAAAGAACTTCTCAATCACTGATTTTTGCCTCACCATACTATTAACAAATACGTACAAAAACTAACGTATCCAATCATTGAGTGTTGCAATTGCAAGTCAAACAATGATACCTGCTACACATTTTAAAATTTAGAAATGGAATCAATCACATCTACATTAACATCATGTGACTAATTTGGCAATGGCGAAGAATTGGACACGAGAATACAATAGATGAGCTTGGAGCTAAATGAAATAATCATATGGGCCTTGATGGTGGGGTGAATTGATGGTTGTTTCATGTTTTGCTTCTTAAATAGAGGCTTTATGTATGCAGTAAGGTTTACCGATTGTGCATTTTTATTGTGTTTTATTACACGAATCCCATGATCGAACTGGAATAATAATCGACAGATAACATATAGGAAGAAGTGCAGGGAGAGAAGAGGAAACAGTGGGTAATCTGTGAGAGCAGAAGTGAAAGGTTTCATGATTTGGTAACAGAAAAGGGGCTTGGATCATTATAGTCTAAAGCTTCAGTTTCAATTTTACCATGACGTGGCCGAAACAACTTGAGCTCCATTGCTTTTTAAAAGGGAGGTGAGATTAATATTCAGTTAACTTAAAGACATTTTCACAAATATCTCAGTGGCAACTTTAGAATGGCAATGACACATTCTATTAAAAACCTTTATATTAAATTCTTTTAGAAAAGGGCCACTTTTCCCCTGGAGTGAAGTAATTAACTTGTAAAATTTTCAAACAGCGATTCCTGAAATCATATTTTACTTATCTATTTAAACTGTGTCACCTACTCGCAAATTAACCAAACATGTCAAAATCATAACAAAAACAGAAATTTATGGAATAGCTCAGCAGGTCTGGCAGTGTCTGTGAAGAGAAATCAGAGTTAACATTTCAGGTTGAGTGACCCTTCCTCAATGTCAAATTCATGTTAATATAGTTTAACTTACAAATGTTTCCTGTAATTAATCAGGAGGAATATTTGATGTATAGAATCCCAACAGTGCGGAATCAGACCATTTGGCCCTTGGTGTCCACACCGACCCTTCGCAGAGCATCCCACCCTGCCCCTGTGACCCTGCATTTCCCATTGCCAAACCACCTAATCTGTATGTCTTTGTACTGTGGGAGGAAACACATGCAGACATGGGGAGAATGTGTAAACTCCATGCAGACAGTTGCACTGGTGCTGTGAGGCAGCAGTGCTAACCACTGAGCCACCATGCTGCCCATATTAAACTATGTTTACTGCAGTCAATAAAATTGCAAAAATAAATAGTATAATTCAGAAACTTCACATGATACAGCAGTTGACCATTCAAATTGCTTGAGCAAATATTCACAGTCATTGTAGTGTGTATCTGACGAGCAAGATTACTCCAAAAAGAATTGAGATTGCATTCCATAGTTCACATAGTGGAAAACTCCCAAAGTAGTGGACTAAGTTTAGATCAGAAATCTCAAATGGAACATCAGAGCAATGAATCACAGAACCTTGCTGATGAACAAACATCCTTTCATAACCCCAGGCAATAGAACATTCATTCAGCAGAAGGAATTATCATCGTACCAGCACTATGTAAAATGATTAGCAGCTATTTGCAGAGTAGCTGCTGATTTGATTTCTACTAACTCCTTCTGCCTGGACTGCTCTGGAGTAGCCTTACATATTGGCAAATATTCGACAAAATGCATGCCAAGGTTTGTGATGGTCTGCTGCATGCAGTAAAACTTCATTGTAATGGGCTCTCATCCCCTGCCAATAGTTATGTGATGAGCAGCTACTGTGGAGGAGAAAAGGTACAGGAGTAGGTAACCCTTTCTGTCTGCTCTATCTCTGGTAGACTCATCTGACTTCACCATCAGTGAATGTCCTTCACCACTCAATAACAGGCCCATACCTTGTCTTCCTTCTGTTACTGTCGATGTTCTCTTGTTGCTCAACAGCAAAGTTCTATGATTCATTGCTACGATGTTCCACCTGAGACTTTTAATTTAAAGCCAGTCCAATACTTTGGGAGTTTTCTACTATTAAGTTCTTTTTTCCACTCTTGGTGCAACTGCAATATGTACAGTACAGTACAAACTTAGAAGAAACTCTTAACATTCTTCACCATGCTTGCGAAGCGTGTTGAGAGGTGTCCCCGAACAAAGTTCTTCCTTTGTACAAAATCTACATCACAGTCAGTAATGCCCACAAGACAACCCACAGTCACTCCCTACAGTCACATGTCACTCAAGGCACAATGCAGTGACCACATCATCTTCAGAAACAATGTAATGTAAGTCATCCCTTAATGGTCAAATCTGTTGTGAATCGTTTATTTTGTAACTATAGGATGTGGTCAGAATTCCAACTGTAATGTTCTTATTGATTTCTGAATGGGAGGTGATGACAATGTAAATTATCTCTGATTAGCAGTAGATGGCCATGTAAATGGCTCTGAATGGTGAGGGACGGAAATGTAAATTCACTTACATCCTATCTGTGGATCACAGACACCCCACCCTGCCCCCGGGCCATTCAATTTCTTACAGGTCAGCGGAGAAAATTAACTCTTTAATATCACACTACTATGTGCACTGTTGACTGCTATCTTTTTTTTTGAAGTAATCATGTTACTGTTGAAATACAAGAGAGGAGAAATCAAACATTCCAAAACAAATTTATTAATGAATTCACTCAATATTACAATCCAGTCAAGTTGGCATCCTTGTGCATGCTCCCATTGCCTGTCTTCAGGTCTATGCAATACTACCTGAGCTTTTGGTGTAAGGCTGCTGCTTTTCACTGGGGCATGTTATGGATGGTCTTGCAATGTAGTTACAAACCGCTCTGAAACTAGAAAGACTGGCTGGTATCAAATTACACAATGTTATATGGGCATCAGCAGTTTGGACTAGCTGACCACAAACAGCAACTAGGTAAAAACAATGACTGCAGATGCTGGAAACCAGATTCTGGATTAGTGGTGCTGGAAGAGCACAGCAGTTCAGGCCGCATCCGAGGAGCAGTAAAATCGACGTTTCGGGCAAAAGCCCTTCATCAGGAATAAAGGCAGAGAGCCTGAAGGGTGGAGAGATAAGCTAGAGGA
>NC_057710.1:41684512-41727292 GCF_004010195.1 Chiloscyllium plagiosum
CCCCACCCTCCTCTAGCTTATCTCTCCACCCTTCAGGCTCTCTGCCTTTATTCCTGATGAAGGGCTTTTGCCCGAAACGTCGATTTTACTGCTCCTCGGATGCTGCCTGAACTGCTGTGCTCTTCCAGCACCACTAATCTGGAAACAGCAACTGGTGAGTAAGATTAGATCTCATGGGATCCAGGGGGAGTGATTCGGAGCTGTTTGCAACCACCTTGCAAGGCCATTACAGACCACTACAAATTGGCTTGAAGGTACGAGACAGAAGGAGGTGGTAGAGGACAGCTTTCTGGACTGGAGTTCTGTGACCAGCAATGTGCCTTAGGATTGGTGCTGGGTCCACTGCTTTTTGACATTTTTATCAATGATATAGATGTGAATATATGAGTGATCTGTAAGTTTGTAGATGACACCAAAGTAGCTGGTGTAGTGGACAGTGAAGAAGATTATCTCAGTGTAATGGGACCGTGACCAGATCGGCTAATAGTCCAAGGAGTGGCAGATGATGTTAAATTTAGAGAAATGCAAGGTATTGCTTTTTGGTAAGGCAAATCAGGGCAGGACCTACACAATTAAAGACAGTGCCCTGGGGAATGTTGCTGAACAAGGAGACGTAGGGGTGAATGTGCACAGTTCCTTGAAAGAGGAGTCGTAGGTAGATAAGATGGTAAAGAAGGAGTTTGGCATGCTTGCTTTCATTGGTCAGAACTTTGAGTATCAGAGTTGGGACATCATGTTATGGCTCTACAGGACATTGGTGAGGCCACTTTTTGAATACTGCATACAATTCTGGTCGCCCCTCTATAGGAAGGATGTTGTTAAACTTGAGAGGGTGTGGAAAAGATTGACAAGGATGTTGTCAGGACTGGCGGGTTTGAGCTATAGGGAGAGACTGAATAGGCTGGGACTTTTTACCCAGGGCATTGTAGACTGAGGGTTGGCCTTATAAAGGTTTATAAAATCATGAGGGGTATGGATAGAGTGAATAGCCAATGTCTTTTTTCCTAGGGTGGGGGAGCCCAAAACTAGAGGGCATAGGTTTAACGTGAGAAGGAAAAAATTTAAAAAGAACCTGAAGAAAACCTTTTCATGCAGAGGGTGGTGTGTGTATGGAATGACTGCCAGAGGCACTGGTAGCAGCTGGTACAATTACATTTAAAAGGCATCTGGATGGTTATGTAAATAGGAATGGTTTAAGGGGATATGGGCCAAATGCTGGCAAATGGGACTAGTTCAGATGGGAATGTCTGGTCAGTGTAGTTGAGTTATAGAGTCCTAGAGATGTACAGCTCGGAAACAGACCCTTCTGTCGAACTCGTCCATGTCGACCAAATATCCCAACCCAATCTAGTCCCACCTGCCAGCACTTGGCCCATATCCCTCTAAACCCTTCCTATTCAGACACCTTTTAAATGCTGTAACTGTACCAGCCTCCACCACTTCCTCTGGCAGTTCATTCCATACATGCACCACCCTTTGCGTGAAAATGTTGCCCCTTAGGTCTGTTTTATATCTTTCCCCTCTCACCCTAAACCTATATGCCCTGTAGTTCTGGACTTCCCGACCCCAGGGAAAAGACTTTGCCTATTTATCTTATCCATGCCCCTCATGAGTTTGTAAACTTCGATAGAGTCACCCCTTAGCCTCTTACACTCCAGGGAAAACAGTCCTAGCCTATTCAACCTCACCCTATAGCTCAAATCCTCCAACCCTGGCAACATCCTTGTAAATCTTTTCTGAACCCTTTCAAGTTTTACAACATCCTTCCGATAGGAAGGAGACCAGAATTGTGCGCAATTCCAAAAGTGGCCTAACCAACATCCTGTACAGCCGCAACATGACCTCCCAACTCCAATACTCCGTATTCTGACCAATAAAGGTCTTCACTCTCCTATCTACCTGCAACTCTACTTTCAAGGAGCTATGAACCTGCATTCCAAGGTCTCTTTGTTCAGCAACACTCCCTAGGACCTTACCATTAAGTGTATAAGTCCTGCTAAGATTTGGTTTCCCAAAATGCAGCACCTTGCATTTTTCTGAATTAAACTCCATCTGCCACTCCTCAGCCCATTGGCCCGTTGTAATCTGAGGTAGCCTTCTTCACTGTCCACTATATCTTCAATTTTGGTGTCATCTGCAAACTTACTAACTATACCTCTTACGCTCACATCCAAATTATTTATATAAATGATGAAAAGGAGTGGAACCCGCACCGATCCTTGTGGCGCTCCACTGGTCACAGGCCTCCAGTCTGAAAAACAACCCTCCACCACCACCTTCTATCTTCTACCTTCAAGCCAGTTCTGTATCCAAATGCCTAGCTCTCCCTGTATTCCATGAGATCTAACCTTGTTAAGCAGTCTCCCATGGGGAACCTTGTTGAATGCCTTACTGAAGTCCACTGAGTTGGGCCGAAGCATCTGTTTCCCTGCTGTATGACTCTATAACTGGCAACGTAGCTGTGTTGGAAGAACCAATGCTGGACGGAAGGCTACAAGGTCATGCTCCATAGTACGACTACCACTCCCAGGACATGGTGCTGAAGTGCAGATTACTGGGCCTCTTCAAATACTTATATCTGCAGCCAAAATGGTAGCTGTTTAGACTTGTTTCGCAGCAAGTCCAGTATGTACGATTACAGTCTGAACATCCATTGCAGCACTCTGACATTCGATAATTTCTGATTGTGTCACAATGGAAGCTATGCATCACAAATGGGTCTGTCCGTTTTTCTAGCTGGAGCTGTCTGCCACTTTCCTAATGGAGACAATGGACTCCATGCCTTCCACAAGGTCCTATGGCCATTTGGTTCTAAACTGCTCCATGTTTTGATATTTGTGAAGGCTTTCTGTAAGGCCTGCCAACACACCAGGCACTTTAATCTTTACATCCATCCACCTTCTTTTGATAACCATCCCATTAAAGTCCTCATCGGAGTCCGCTGGAGGAGAAATCAAGACAAACTTTGCTCTCCAATGAACGGGCAGCTGCCTGCCACCCATTTGTCCTCAGTGTGTTATCATGTGTAGATCCAGCCTGTATGCAGTCCTGTAAAGTATGCACCGTAACACTCGCAGCCATGAGCTCAGAGACTGAGAGTTAGTGATGATTTTTCCTTATTATCACTGTCTCTCTGCTCTTCCACCACTGCCTGAAAAGAGTAAGATTTAGCATGTGGATGAAAGGAACAAAGAGGGTGCATGCTTATTTCATCTGAACCTAGTAGTGGGAGAGTATGGGAAGTTGGGAAAGTAGGGTAAGAAGAAATGAACTTACTGCCAGCCTCAATGATTTCAGACCCAATACTGGCCATAGCTTCTGTGATGGTTGTTCTAGTGCCTACAGTTACTGTTTCTTACTTGGTTATGGGCATATGCCGCTAGGCCTAGCTTGATCCTTCCACCTCTAGTTTTGCAATACTTTGTCATGCAAGAGAGAGGAAAGCATTTCAGTGAGTATAGTCCCACCCGCTTGGGTGATGTGACTATTGAGATTGAATAACTGGCTGCGTGTGCAAGCTATGAGACATAGGTGAGAAACTTGTAGCAGTGCAAAATGTGTCAGGGCAAAGTAAGGCTACAAATATGAGACATGAGCTGTGATTGAGATTGTTGGTGATGGGGGTCTAGTGAACTGAGCAGTACGTGAGGTTAATCGTTCAGTTGCTAGGATATGGCATTTCAAGATGGATTCATCAACCTTGCCACTCATGACATCACTGAATATCTTGCAGCACTGGAGTTTGACTGCGAGCAGCAGCTGGCTGATTCAAAGCCTTTGCAGGGTCTATCTGCACGGTTTATTGGCCCTCTGTGTACACAGAACATCTCTCCCATTCTCTACCTCCTGCACCGAAGCTTCTAATCCGCTTTGAGATAACCTTGGAGCCCACTCCATCCTCTGCTCCATTACTTTCACGCTTGCAGATTAGGCACTCTTCCTCAGCCACTTTCAGTACCGAAAAGTTAGTATCCACCTCCCCTGAACTCCAGGCTAACATTCATTGGTATTTGCCTTGTGCTCACTTTGGCCCTTGATTGAGTGCACTTGCATGAGACTACTTGTTACAATCATTTGATGGAGTCGGCTTTACCTGCACCAGAACCAACAACTAATAGTTAGCAGCTTATCACAATTCACACACCTGCAATCTGAAATGGTTTCACTTCTCACTCCTGCACGGTAGAATGCTCGAGGGTCCACTTTTAGTCTCCTCATATTCCTCATCTAACAAGGAATTACTTTCCACATATAGGATAATGACATCCATCTTTGCTTGACATCTCCATTGCTTCTTGTCGGAATGAGTCTCCATTTCCTTGAGTTAAACATTAGAAAGACCAATCCATCATTTTCAACACTTGCCGCAAGTTCTGCCCCTTGATACAGATTCTGTTCTATTTGCCAGCTAGAGTCTTTGGGTAAACCAGGCTGTTTGCAACCTCAGTATTTTATTCATCCTAAGTTGAGATTCAGATCCATTTCCTCTACTATCATAAATGCTGACTAGTTAAACCTCTAACATTGTCCACTTTTATCTCATCCAGTTACTAAAATTCCTTTTCATGCCTTTGCCATCACTCAGCACCCCATCATCTTGTACTCCACTCATCTAAAACTCTTGTTCATTTCTTAAATCACATCAAGTTCTGCTCAAGCACAACTACTGCTTTTCCTGACCCACTTTGCAATTCTTATGCCCCATACACTCTCAAACCTCATATTTAAACATCTTACTTACGTATTTAAATCCCTTAACTGTCTTGCCTGTTCTATTTCTATAATCTATCCAAGCTTTGCAATCTCCTCCTTTAAAGCTCTCTTCATGTTCTAATCTCATACTTTCCTCTTGCATTTGTTCCATTCCTGGAGGCTGTGGCATCCAGCTTCTTTGCTGTATTCTCTGGTATTTCCACCCTCAACTTATTTGCACCTGCTCTTTTAAGCTCCTCCTCCTCACCTTAAAACCTATTTCTTGACCAAGCATTTGAGCACCCATCCCAATATCCTCTCCCCTAGGTTTGCATCTAATTAGTCTGAGATGCTTTTCTCTAAGGATAATATGTAGGTGCAAACTGTTGTCAGATAGTTTAAGATGATCTGTCGTGTGGTGGACGTCCTGTATTATTAATTACAAATGTTTGTGTGTTATCTACAATATAGACGTGTCACATATGCCAGATGTTACTTCCCAACAAGTGCAGTTTCTCATCGCACTTAAGAATACATCAACACAAGTCTCCATATACATGTCCGGAATGTGGAGCGATATGCAGGTCCTCGCACTTTCAGACCCATGTCACCAGGAATTGCCTGCACTACACCCGTAAAGTGGGATACCGGTTAGTTGTATGTTTGCGTTACTCTATTAGTTTATTACTGTGATTCTAAAATATTGACCTACCTTGGGTTGAGATTCACTTTTATTTCCTTCCTTTCAATCTTGCCCATCCAGTCCACCAATCTATCACTCCTGTTTGATTGTACACTCCAAAATATTAGAAAGCCAACTAAAACATCTAACTTGCACAAAATGCACTGTGACTTTGAATTTGTATTTGAAACAGATAGGATAACAATTGGTTTTGAATGTTCTTTCATTTTTGATTATGGCTGGGAAAATGAATCAAAATACTTCCTAAATGTTCTGAGGACACAAAGACAGGTAGGATTAAAAGTTCTGAAGAGTTTACAGGTATGCTGCAAATAAATATAGATTGGTTAAGTGATTGGGGAAAAAGTGTGGTAGAACATAATGTGGAAAAATCTGAACCTGTCTATTTTGAAGAATGGATGGAAAAGCAGAATTTTGTTTAAATTGAAAGAGAGGTTGCAGAGCCCTGAGGTACAGGGGAATATAGGTGTCCTGTCACATGATTTGCAAATGATTGCCATGTGGATACAGTAAGTGATTAGAAGGCAAATGGAATGTTGATCTTTGCTGCAGGGGGAATGGAACATAAAAGTGGGGATGAGTTGTTTGAGGCATTGGTAAGCCCACAACTTGTGTTCTGTATATGGCTTTAGTCTCATTATTTAAGAAAGGACAAAATTGCATCTGAAGCAGATCAGAGAAGGTTCATTTCACTGATAACCTCACCCACATGCGAGGTTTCTTCTGAGGAAAAATTGCACAATTTGGGCCTGCGTTCATTGTCATTTAGAAGAATGAGAGGTGATCTTCTTGTATGGGATCTCGAATGGGCTTGACAGGATGGATGCCAAAATGATATTTCACCACAGGAGACACTAGAATTGGAGGGTATAGTTTAAACAAAAGAGTTTTCCTATTTAAGAATTAAATAAGGAGAATTTCATTCTCTTAAAGGGTCATGAGTCAGTAGAATTCCCTTGCCTGGAGATCAGAAGGGACAGCGTTATTGAATAATTTCAAGGCAGAGGAAAATAGATTTTGGATTTGTAAGGGCTTCATAAGTTATCAGGGAAAGCTAGGAAAGTGGGTTGAAGTTACAATCACTTTAGCTATGATCTTATCTAATTACAGAGCAGGCTTGAGGGATGAAAGGCCTAACTTTTGTTCCTAATTTGTTTGTTTGTACATAGGAGAAAACAGGATAGGGGGTGGTCAGCACAGGTAGTGATCCCAATCCATAAGAGAAATAGCTTAGACTCATATCTCTAGCAACAAAAGTAAGTGCTTGGGAAAATTAAATGCTGATCTCTTTATGTACGAAATATTACTGTTCAGCTAAACTGCGTATTTCAATTGTGATTGTTTTCTTCTTGCAGTTGTATACATTGTGGTGTTGTCTATGCTGACCTAGCTGCCCTGAAATCTCATATCCAAGGTGCTCATTGCGAGATCTTCTACAAATGTCCTATCTGCCCCATGGCTTTCAAGTCGGCACCGAGTACTCATTCACACGCCTACACACAGCACCCAGGCATCAAAATAGGAGAAGCTAAGTAAGTTCTGTAAGCATGCTTGCTATGAATTTATTTTTTAAAAATATACTTTTTTATTGTGACACAGCACTTCTGTAATGTAAAATCTTATTGCTGTTATAACTCTGTCCTTTGTGAACAGAGTTGAAACAAACTCAATTCAGATTCCAGTGGGGCTGTGCCTTAGGTCAATTCCAGATGAATTAAATCAGCAGTTTTCCTCTGCGCAGCAAGAGCTTGGCTATAGGCTGCTTGGCGCTTGCCTCATTTAGGGAATGTGGCACTGGAGCAGACTAAGATTAGTTTCCTTAGCACACAGGGAGAAGCTAACACATTGGGTGGAATGTTATGCTGCCAGATGTGATAGTGGTAGAGGTGAGTAGGATGCTTCATCAGGGCAAATGGTAATGTACTCTATCCCTGCGGCTTTCCCACTCCTGCCAATATTAAGTTCTGGTTGGGCAGGTTTCTAGTTGACCTTTCCATGCTACTGATTGTTGTGCTTAGGGGCCAATAAAGAATCGCTCAAGGGCCTTAGCCCACCACCTCTAGGATTATCCAGCTCGCAGAGGCAAACCTGTGCAGGCTGCTTGTCAGATGGAGTACTGGGGAACTGGGGGTCGGAGATCTCAATTAGGGCATGGACATTGAGCAGGGATTAGCCAGCTGAGGGTCATGCCTGCCTGAGCTTCCTGACCACTCCACTGCCACCCATACAATCACTACTTCCAGTGGTTCTGGCATGTGGGACTTCTGCTCCAGGGAAGTCAAATCCAAAGGAGGGCCCACCAATGTCCTTGGAATTAGTTGACTGGACCTCCCTTTGGAGAGAGCAGCCCTAAGGCTCTCACCCACTTTCCAGCTGGCAGGCAAGAGCCATGCCACAAATGGAAGATTCCAGCTATTTTCAGTCCTGAAACAGGAGCACAGAGTTGGCAAAGTTGCCAGCTTTACCACCTGAACTTGGGAAAGGGATTGTGTACAGTTAGTTTTCAGTCTGAGCAGATAGGTCATAGAGTCATCGAGGTGTGCAGCATGGAAATAGACTCCTCGGTCCATGCCGACCAGATATCCCAACCCAATCTAGCAAAGTTGCCAGCTTTACCACCTGAACTTGGGAAAGGGATTGTGTACAGTTAGTTTTCAGTCTGAGCAGATAGGTCATAGAGTCATCGAGGTGTGCAACATGGAAATAGACTCTTCGGTCCATGCCGACCAGATATCCCAACCCAATCTAGTCCCACCTGCCAACACCTGGCCCATATCATTGTGCCAGCCTCCACCACTTCCTCTGGCAGCTCATTCCATACACGTATCACCCTCTGCGTGAAAAAGTTTCCCCTTAGGTCTCTTTTATTTCTTTCCCCTCTCACCCTAAACCTATGCCCCCTAGTTCTGGATTCTCCAACCCCAGGGAAAAGATTTTGCCTATTTATCCTATCCATGCCCCTCATAATTTTGTAAACCTCTATAAGGTCACCCCTCCGCCGCCGATGTTCCAGGGAAAACAGCCCCAGCCTGTTTAGCCTCTCCCTATAGCTCAAATCCTTGTAAATCTTTTCTGAACCTTTTCAAGTTTCATAACATCTTTCCGATAGGAAGGAGACCAATATTCTAACAGTGGCCTAACCAATGTCCTGTACAGTCGCAACATGACTTCCCAACTCCTGTACTCAGTACTCTGATCGATAAAGGAAAGCATACCAAACGCCTTCTCCTCTATCCTATCTACCTGCGACTCCACTTTCAAGGAGCTATGAACCTGCATTCCAAGGTCTCTTTGTTCAGCAACACTCCCTTGGACCTTACCATTAAGCGTATAAGTCCGGCTAAGATTTGCTTTCCCAAAATGTAGCACCTCACATTTATCTGAATTAAACTCCATCTGCCACTTCTCAGCCCATTGGTGTTAACAGGGGAGGCGGTGGCAATGTCACTGGGCAATTAATCCAGAGGCCCAGGTCAGCATTCTGAGGACACGAGTCAATTTTCACCATGGAAGATCAAAATGTGAATTCAGCAAAAATCTAGGATTGAAAAGAAAGCCCAATATTGACCATGCAGTTGCTGTTGCTTTTCATAAAATTAATCTGGCTGAGCAATGTCCTCTTGGGAAGGAAATCTACCATTTTTACCAAATCTACCTACAGGTGACTCCAGACCCACAGCAACATTGTTTACTCTTGCCTGCTCTCTGGGTAATTAGGGTTGGGCAAGAAATGTAGGCCCAGCCAGTGACACCAACATCCCACAAATAAATATAATAAAACTGGAGCTGGACCCATTGCCCCACAAAGAGTTTGGAGGAAGCTGTTGGGGCTTTAGGTGGACTGTGATCTGGGACTTTGTCAAAGCTGCTGAAAAGAAACAAAATAAATTCTAGCCATCACCCTCCACACACTCCTGATGTTCCATCCATACCAACCTATCAGCCTCTTGGTCCCTCATATCCCCATTTCAAGCCATGATCCACTATCCAGCTTCAATACCACCTCATAACCCCAATGCCAACATAAACCCCTCCTTTCATACCCACCATTACTCCCCCTGAACCAACTTAGTGCCAAGTCATGTCATCACAAGCCCTCTGCCCATCACCGTTTGCCCTATCCTCTTCATGACAACCTAAGTATCCACCATGCTGAGTAAGTTTTGATGAATTCAAAAATTAATTCTATTAATAAAAACTCTTTTGCTATATTTCATGTCCTTCAAGACTTAATTTCTTATGAAAGCGACTATTGGTATTCATAACCATACATCAAGACATCATAAGGAATTAGTGCTGTCAACCAAATAGAACCAACAGGCACCTCACTGTGACAATTACAGGTTATGAAATCAGGCATGCAGCACAAATCCCATAATGTAAGTCCTCAGGCTTTGCCAACTGACAGAGTGAATTACCAAGCATTACTGTTTTAATACTACAGACATGTCTTTTTTCAAAACTTTAAAAACCAGGAAATTAAAAATCTTTGATAGTTCAGATTAATTTATATATATTTATGTTTACTTTTAACAATCTCTAAGGGCACTTTTCATCTTCCTGAGGGCACATTCCTTCTCCAAATATGTCCTTAGGTCTATCCACACACGTAACTGTAACTTTCAAAAAGTTACAGTTAAAGTTAGCAGCCTAAGACATTCTAGTATGTCTAAAATACACAAGTTGTAAGTTCTCACTCCATCCTTTCAAAAGTCAGATCTGACTGAAGTAAGCTGAAATTTTATATATGCTCACATGAACCACACTTCCTCAAAATGTGACCAAACCTTGTCCCCACCAAACTTAAAAAAAGATGGTTTCTGTGTTCAAAATCAGGACTTCACTCAAAGGGTCATGAATCAGTGGAATTCATTATCCCCGAACTTGTTGGATGTCAGGATACCGAATAAACTTCCCAGAAGAGACGAGACAGATTTTAAATTGGTAACGAGTTGAAGTGAGATGGGGAGTGGGCAGAAAATTGGAGTTGAAGCTGAGATAGAAATATATAAACAGGAGAAGTCCATTTAGCTCCTCGAGCCTATTTCAGCATTCAATAAGATCATGGCTGCTCTTTGGCCCAACTCTGGATAACTGCCTCTGGCCCACATCTCTTAATACCTTTGCTTAACACAACTTTATTCTATCCAGATTTAAAATTTACAATGAATCCTGGCATCCACTGTTGTTTGTGGAAGAGAGTTTGATACACCTACCACCCTTTGCACGTAGAAGTGCTTCCTCATTTTCTCCTGAATGATCTGGCCCTAATTCTTAAACGAAATCCCCTGCTAGTTGTAGAGTCTCCAACTGGAAATATTTTATCATTATCTACCGTCTTTTCCTGTTAATGTCTGGAAGACTTCAATCAGATCACTCCTTAACATTTGAAATATTAGAGAAAACAGGTCTGATTTGTAATCTCTCCTCATAACTTAACCCGTGAAGTCCAGGTATTACACTTGTAAATCTGCTTTGTACACCCTCCAAGGCCAATATATCCTTCCTAAGGTATGGTGCCCAGATTAGTTCAAACTACTCCAACTGGGGTCTAACTATGGTTTTGTGCAACTGAAGCATAATGTCTGCATCCTTGTACTCCAGTCCTCTAGATGTCAAGGCCAACATTGCATTCGTCTTCTTGGTTATTTTCTGCATCTGTTTGGGAAGGTGATGGCCCACTGGTATTATCGCTGAGCTGTTAATCCAGAGACCCAGGTAATGTTCTGGCACCTAGATTCGAATCCTGCCATGGCAGATGGTGGAAGCTAAATTCAATAATAAAATGGAATTAAGGATCTAATAATGTCCATGAAACCATTGTCAATTGTCAGGAAAAACCCGTCAGGTTCACTGATGTCCTTTAGCGAAGTAAACTGCCATCCTTACCTGCTCTGGATCACATACAACTCTAAAACCATAGTAAAACGGTTGACTCTTACTATCCTTTCGTATGGGCAATAAATGCTGGGCTAGCCAGCAATGTCATCCTCCCATGAATAAATGCAAGCAAAATGAGTCACTTTGGACATCCACTGTATTTAATTTCATACCACCTAGAAAGCATCTTTACCAATCCTTATTTGTTCTAAAATAAATAACATCACACTTGCTTACATTGAACTCCACTTGCCACAGTTTTGCCCATTCATTTAGTCTGTCAGTATCACTTTGTAATTTTATGCTATCATCTACATTGTCTACAATGCCACCTAACTTGTATCATCAGTAAATTTGGATAGATGACTTCCCATGCTCAATTATCCAAATCACTGATAAATAACTAGTGTTAAAATCAATAAACTAGTGAATAATTGAGACCTTAACACAGCCCTTGTGGGACATAACTGGTCGCAGTTCTCAATTTGATTGCCTACTCATTATCCCTACTTTCTGTCGCTTGCCACTCAACCAATTTAACAGCCAAGTCAGTAATTTGCTCTCGACTCAGTGGTCTTCTACTTTAGTTAATAGTCTCATATGTGGGGCTTCATCAAATACTTTCTGAAAGCCCATATAAAAAGCATCCATAGACATTCCCCTGTCTACTACTTTCGTCACTGCTTCAAAGAATTCATTGAGGTTTGTCAGGCATGACCTATGTGTCATAAATCCATGCTCTCCCTGATTAACTGAAACTTTGCAGTGTTTGATTACCCTATCATTGATTGTAGACTTTAGCAATTTCCCCACTCCTGGGAACATTCATGAAATTCAGAAAATTAAAATGATGTGGAACGTGTTTCCTTAACCTCAGTCTGCATGTCAGATTCTTGGTGAACTCCAGTATGATTTTTTTCTCTCTCCTCCAATGCCACATTCTCTAAATGACAAATGAGACAGACAGTCCACTGCCAAGCTTCTGTAAACCAGTCATACATAAGTGTCCAAAATAGTGGGATTGTATTGTCCCCTCCCTGTCACCCTTGAGTGAAGCATCTCTTCTCAGTCTCTGATTTAAGACTTGAGTTGATATTCTGACTCGTGGAATATTTGCTAATTTAAAATAAATATTTTACCTGAACATCATGAATACCAATCTGCTGTCTTTTAATCAATAACATTATTCTTCCAGGAATATTTACAGCTAGAAGCCAAAATAAAAATGATACTTGCTAGTGCTCCTGAAAAGAAATTGATTCGGGTATATATTGATTTTATGTGCTAAAGTGAAATGTGTGAGCAAATTCAAATGCAAGTAAAAATTGAGAGAGGTGTAAAATAGTTTGCCAAGCTCCTATCACTGTCTACACCAGTGATTTAATTTGAAGGAATAAAGCAATACTTGTGTTTTTGAGCACTGAAAACCAAAAATTTACTTCTAAACTGAATCGATGGTGCATTTTTCATCCAGGTGGTCTATGTGTGTCTTTCCTACCCCTAAGCTGGTGATAATAATGTACGAGGGTCCAAACGTCAGATTCTCACCAGCGAGACAAACATTTGCAGTTAAATCCTCCCTCCTCAGACGATGAAATGATGTTCTAGCCATTAGATGGCAAAAGATCTATCTGCATGCATTTCATCTCAATAATTGCACATGTTGCAAAATTAACTTCTCCTTCACAATCAAGATACTCGACCGCACAAACCTAGTGAGTACCTATTGCGTTTCTGCTTCCAGTACAGGTAAATACATAGCTTTAGCTGTATCCATAAAAAATGTTCCTCATATCCCTTGTCTCATATTTTTGTAGTAAGCTTTACAACACAAGTAGGTGTTGCCATTGGGGCAAGGCAGAATATGTTCTGGGCCATTGTTAGTCTGGAGAGTGGGAATGTATCAGCTTCACCTTCACAGTTGACACACTCATGGTCAGGGTATAGCAGCAGCTTTTGTCTCACAGCTGGCACAGGTCACTGAAGGCAAGCAGCAGCTTGTGGCAGAAAGGAACACTTCAGCGGGGAAATCAAGGCAGGAGCACGTGATTGTCGGAAACGGCAAAGTGTCTGTGTGAAGGGCACAGGCATCATATGTATCAGCTGCATACACAGCAAACCCAGCACATGAGGATGTGGGAAAGACAAAGCGAAGGTGTGTTTACTGATTAATGGAACAAGTGGATGCTCAGTTCATCAGGGAATACCATCACAGTCTGTTCAGAGATTGGATCATTTATAGTCTGGTGTGAAGTAATTATTCAGTTCCTCAGCCATTTCCTTGTTCTTAGTCAAGCAGTTGACCCAAACTAAGTCCAAGGATTGGGCCACAATCAGTCATGAAAGACAAGCTAAATCAGTCCAGGCCTTGCTGCTCGGTCAGTCAGGACCATCCTTCAAATACAGTCCAGGTGAGGTGAGTTGCTGTCAGTCGGGATGTCCTGCAAAGTGTTTTTGGGAATGGGCTGCAGTCAGCCAGGAGGCCAGATCAGACACAAACCAGAGATTTTCTGAGCATTGTTGATGCTGTATGCAGGTCAATTCTGGGGACTGGCCTGGATGCCTTTGCTAATGGAGAGAATGTTTACAGTCATAGTGTAAACGAATATAGTAGAGTGGAATCTAGCACTATGGGGTGTGGGGATGATGTGGGGAGACTGGCCTGTGCTAAAGTCACTTCTGGTCATTCTGAGTGGGAGATTGCAGGCGTGCAAGGGGAGTAAAACAAGAATATTGTTTAAAAGAAAAAGAGCAGAAGTGAAATGGGCAGGGGAGGGGGACACAGTCACTGGAGAAACAGGGATTGTGATACAGTAAGAGCCATGGAGGGGTGGGCAGGGGAGGGTGAAATTGCGGGTAAGGAGGGAGCCTGCAAGTCACTGTGTTGATCAAAACAAAAATGCAGAATAAGCTTTCAATATTGACAAAGCAACACCAACAGTGAAAAGAGTAAATAACTGTTCTCCTTGGATATTTTCTTAAACAACCTGTTCAGAAACATTATGACACAATACTGGAGCACAGTGGCTCAGTGGTTAGCACTGCAGCCTCACAGCGCCAGGGACCCGGGTTCGATTCCCACCTTGGGAGTTTGCACATTCTCCCCATGTCTGCATGGGTTTCCTCCAGGTGCTCTGGTTTCCTCCCACAGTCCAAAGATGCGCAGGTCAGGTGAATTGGCCATGCTAAATTGCCCATAGTGTTAGGTGCATTAGTAAATGTAGGGTGGGGGAATGGGTCTAGATGAGTTGCTCTTCGGCGGGTCAGCGTGGACTTGTTAGGCGGAAGGGCCATTTCCATACAGTAGGGAATCTAATCTAACCTAATCCGGAGCAGGTGGGATTTGACCCTGGGTTTCTTGGTCCAGGGGTAGGGGCACTACCACTGCACTGTAAGAGCACCCCTTCCTGTTTCCCTAGAAAGCTGAAATGGCTGAAATGTGAAGTTATTTAAAAAGCTACTCCAGTAATTAGGAGTTCAGTGATTAATAAATGTGAAACAACTGCCTTCAATTCCCACTTAGCCAGCATGTCAACATATGTCATGATGGTCGTCTCCCTCCCTCTGGGCTGGAAAGTCCAGGGTCAAATCCCAGCTGTCATGGAAGTGTGTCATTGCATTCCCAATAGGTTGATTAAATACAAACCTACCTCTTTTCATCTTAAGGGTATTGTAGCACGATGGTAGTGCTCCTCCTCTGGGCCAGAAAGTCCAGGTTCAAGTCCCATCTCAGAATATGATGGTCACATTAGTCCAAACTGGACTTTCTTTTTTCTTCTACCTCCTTCTATAGAATTCTGACCTGCTGTCCCAAAGTACTGAGTGAGAATGGCCTGATTGGCATCTTGTGCACACAGGTCAGTCAGAGTCAACGGAGTAATGTTCAGTCACATAAAATCTAATGGTTCCCATTGGCGATGCCACAATGTCATAACAACTGCAAAATATCACATAGCAGCTGCTCTATTTCACATATAAAATGGAGGCTGCTTGGAGAGGACTCCTGTGGTACCTTTTGAGTTGAGGTGGCAGGGGGGGAGCTGGCTCATGGAAGCAGCATCATGTCTTGGCCACATTGGCATTTTCTTGGACCACCCTTTTTAGCTCAGGATTACTAATGTGCTTGGCAAAGGTAGAGAGTGTTGTATAGTTAGAATGTAATCCTGCTGGAATAGATGCCTCCAAGCTCTGGTGCGGTTGGTGGCAATGAACTGTCAGGAATCAGAGCATTGCAGAATCACGTGGAGCGCATGTCAGTTGGACAGGTTTGAGACTAACACAGGGTCAGGGAATACCTGAAGTTTCATGTGGAACGATGTTAGGGGAAAGCAACCCTTTACAAAGATTGTGCTTTTCACTTAATGTTCTCACAGATCACCTGAAAGTGAAAGGACCATGCACAGATCAACTCTTAATAGATCTTGCAGTCCTAAAGGAACCATCACAGAAAACAACAGCAGCAGCTGCTGAACAGTGTGCCGACTGAGAAGGAACAAGATAAAGAGTCAAAGACGAGCTCTTGCTCAAAGCACATTTAGGTGCAGCTACCTGGTGATGAGTGAGAGGCAGTATTGCAGATGACTCAGAATGTTCCAAGCCACCATGTCACAGCTGTATGCCAGCTGCTAGCCATAGATCTTCTGGTCAAAAAGACTGGGTGGCAACCCCATTTCGAAAAACATAAAGGTAACAGCTGCCCTTATTTTCTTTTTCTGTGGATTGTTCTAGAACCCCCTGAGGTATTTCTGGTTTTCACCTCAGAAGTGCATTGGCACGACACTGATGCTTTCTTTGCATGAGCCCTCCTTTGGCACAGGATATAGGCAGCAGTATCATAAGGATTCTCAACAGTTACTGCTTTCCCACAGGTTCGGGATACAACTGATTGCAACCAGATAGCAGTTGGAGTGCCCAATTATCAACCAGCAGTCAGTGTCAACTGAATAGGACTCCATTTTCTTAATGTTCAAATCATTTGTGACCATAACAGCTTGTCAATGCAGTCTGCACAAGATATCCAGAGAGCTGCCATAACTATCACACCCTGGGCCACTCACAGGTGCCAGATACTTTCGAAGACTTTTGGCTCATTCAAGGATGGTTGCTAGGTGACAAGGGATACTCCCCTCCATGTTCAGTTGAAGACACGTCTTGGAAGTGCTCTGCCTACTATCGAGGAGAGATACAAACAACGCTGTCCGTGCTTCAACCTGATCCATTGTGGAACAGATCATAGACTTTATGAAAATGAGGTGTGTTATACCTCAGGCCAGATCTCCTGCATCATAGTGATGTTGCACTCCCCACAACCTCAGTTGCAAAAGTTTGGAGGTGTTGGCTGAGGAGGATATGCAGGAATGACAGGAAACTTCTGAGGAAGATGATCTTCATGAGTCTGAGCAGGTGTCTGCTCTTCAGCATTCCTTTGATTTGACAGACTTTGGACGTTTCTGTCTCCACTGGCTCTGGATAAGTTTCAATGATGTGCTCCCAGATTGTGTCCCTGGGACTGCTGTAGCCAATATAACTACTGAGGTGACAATCTCTATGTTGGCGGAGGGTCAGGTGAATGTCTTTTCTGTGGGTCCCTGAGCATTCAGAACCTTCCTGTTTAGAGGTGTTGCTGATTTAGATTGGCTCAGACTGTGACTTCTTGCACTGGGCCTAGCGCTGGATGCTACATTCACCGCAGAAGCGAAGAGAAAAAAAGTTAGGTATGGAAGTTGCAGAATAGCTTAAGCGGATCAATGTGTTTGCCCTCTGTACATATTCATGTTGCTTAATGGGTTGTAGGTCTATTCCTGTAACTCTGGTGCCACAATAAAGGCTGTGGTTTTCATTAACCATCTGTAGTGCTCCTTCTTCAAAAGGAATGAAAATTATGATTTCATTGCTGTTTACCTGCAATGAAATAAAGAGAAGGATTGAGTATGATGGAATGGGTATATAGCCTTGCAAGTGGATGAGTGTTGATTGGGAAGCACACTGGGCATAAAGTGTTTATATACTTTGAGGGCATGAATTGGCAGAGAGTCATTGTGTGTCCTATCATGCCTGGCATATTCCTGGTGAAGGACTTATGCCCGAAATGTTGACTCTCCTTCTCCTTGGATGCTGCCTGACCTGCTGTGCTTTTCCAGCACCACACTCTCAACTCTGATCTGCAGCATCTGCAGTCCTCACTTTCTCCATGTGAGGCTGACAGGCTGGGTGCCTTTCTGTGCTGCCTGTGCAGTGGCAGAGTTAAGATCCTGCCAGTGTGAGCTGGTAGAGAGATGATGGTGCCAGTTGCCCCTTACTGCTGATCAGACATTTTCCTCCAGCACTGCTTGCCATTTCAGTGTGAGAACTACTAGCACGGATCTGGATTGTTATCTGTACCCAGGGCAACTGGGTTTGATGAGATGGCCTCCTGGGCAATCTCATGGGCAGAGGATGTCCCTCCTATCAATGAATCCTTCCAGCAGCAGTCAGTGTCACTAAACCCGGATGCCAGCTTTCGCTTCTTCACAGGTATCTTGTAGCTATCGGGGATGATCACCACACGCTTCTGGGCAGTTCCCAGCTTGCAGTGTCTGATGTCGTGTCCAGATACTGTTAATTATGGTGCCAGAACCTTGGGCCCTATAAAACTCCATTAGAGTGAAGAATTGTCATCTCTCTTACCATATGCATTTGCGAGTTATGTGCACGAAATCTCTTGCGTAGATAATGAGGTAAAAAGCACACAATTACATGATAAAACTTTTTCTGACATTGGTAGATATGACACCATCTGAAAATCTCATCTTTAATTCCAAAATAGGAAATATTAGTGTAACTTAGTGTGGTTAAAATGGCAGTGATCATTTTTGTCCTCCTCTAACTTTCAGTAAATGTGTTCTATTCAAAGATGTAAAGCCAGCATGACAAAATAAGTACCTGTTTGGTAGAAGGTTGCTTGGAGACATTTAGCAAATGAATCATCAAAATGTGAAATAAAGACATCTCCAGAATAAAACCATTAAAACCATTTGTATTCTTGACATTTTAGAATATTGTCAGCTCATGATTTTGTTTGATGTGAATGTTTATGAATGAAGAGCTTTGGAAAAATGTTGATGTAAATTTTTCCCCTTCGTTTTGTTTGTGATCAGTGGTGCATGATATTGAAAATAGTGTCTCACCGGAAGGATCAAAGCTTTAGAGCCAAGACTGATTTTATGGTTTAGCAATTAAGACCCGTGGTATCCAGACTGTTTTCCTCACAACATAATTTCATCTTTTAGTCAAACAATTACGTTAAGATTATTGAGAGCCGTTCAAATCAATTTCAAATGGACAGCTTTCCCTGAATTCCATTGGGAAAGGAAGAGCCTTCATTTGTATAGTTGCTCACGATCTCAGAATATTTAAAGTGTTTTCCAGCCAGTACAATATTTGTGAAGTGTAGTCGCATGTAATTTATGCAGCCAATTACGTCATGAGGTAAAAAGCACACAATTACATGGTAAAGCTTTTTCTGACATTGGTAGATATGACACCATCTGAAAATCTCATCTTTAATTACAAAATAGGAAATCTTAGTGTGATTTATCAATTTATCAATGACAGGCAGATTTACTGTATTTGCTGATTGGTAGGTAAGGTAAGCTTTTGGCCCTATTTATCTTGCTTAACTAACTTTGTTTATGTAATCCACTGTATAAACTGAGAAAAGTTCACTGGACGTTCAGTCAATGGCACGCATTGCTCCTTTCGTATGTTGGTAACATAGGAGTTGAAATTGAAAGCCAAATACATGTAACTGAGCTGGAGCATAACATTGAGACAAAAATCAACACTCAAACCCTGTGAGAAATCCAATTGTCTCAGACTGGCATTAGTTAAATTAAGTAACCCATGAAACAGTTGGAACGAATTATAGCTGTATTTTTCCAAGAAAAGACAAAACTTAGATGTAAACTTTATAGATGGGAAAGATAAAGTATGATTAATTAACAGTGCAGTTCATTGAAGTGTTTCTGCATGCTTTGAAATCAGGAGAATGTGAACCATTTTCTTCCTGGTGTGCAGTCTCGTATCATAATTACGTTTGGACATATTGCAGCCAGAATAATGCCATAATTAAATTTAATAATGTGATGGAACAGATGAGGCTGTAAAGTATTGTTCCCAGCCTGTAATTAATTCAAATATCTAATCATTCTTTCACAGAAATGGATGCAAAATAGTTGCTAGTCTTGAAGTACTGGAAAATGCATGCTAATTTCCCCTCTTGTTTTTAGAATAATCTACAAATGCTCCATGTGTGACACAGTGTTTACTCAGCAAACCTTGCTATGCAGCCATTTTGATCAACATGTTGCGAAGCAGAAAGTTGCAGTCTTCAAGTGCCCAGATTGTGCATTGCTATATGCACAGAAGCAGCTGATGGTGGAACACATTAAGGTATATTCCTCCCACTGATGATATATTTACTAATGAAAATAGGTAAATTATTTTGTTAGATTCATTCTCAGAATGTTGCTAAGACTCCTGCCTATTTGCTCTGATATATTGAATTATGGTGATTAATGAAGGCTTGAATGTTCCTTTTGGATTGCTAGTCTCAGTCCAGATGCTTCAGCAGCTCATTTTCAAGTATTGAAGAAAGGCAAAAGGAGTGCATTTATAAATTTCACTACTGCAGGATGTCCCAACAAGCTTTACAGCAGATGGATTACTTACCAAGTGTAGTCACGGTGATGATGCAAAGAAACATGACAGTCAATGTTTGCACAGCGTGATCTGACTGAAATGTGACACTAACCAAGTCATCTGCTTTAGTTTAGAAGAACACCTCATCTTCCACCTTGGGACCCTCCAACTACACGGGATCAATGTGGATTTCACCAGTTTCCCCATTTCACCTCCCCCCCCCCCCCCCCCCCCCGATACAACCTTCCAACTCTTGAAATGTCCTGCCTGTCCATTTTCCTTTCCCCCTGTCCGCTCCACCCTCCTCTCCAACCTATCATCTTTACCCCATCTTCATCTACCTATCGCACCTTCCCCCCCAGCCCCACCACCCCCTCCCATTTATCTCCCACCCATCTTGGCTCACAAGCCTCATTCCTGATGAAGGCTTATGCCTGAAACATCGATGCTCCTGCTCCTCTGATGCTGCCTGGCTGACTGTCCTTTTCCAACACCACACTCTCAGCTAGGCAAATGTTTAATATCTCATCTGAAAAGCGGCTCACCTGACACAAGCAGTTCTCAAGTGCCACCCTAGACAATGTGCTAGAGTTTTAGCAATGGTGTTAAAAACTATGGCCTTACAATTCAGGGGTGAGAGTACTGCCACTGGGTCTAAACTGATAGTTGGGAGTACTGGTAGGGGAGTTGGTAATGTCTGATCCTGCCAGTCAGGGTGTCCGCAGTCAGAAAGGGGTCACGTGAGATTGAACAGGGGCTTGCACATCACTTTTCTGCTCACCCCCAGGATTGCCCCCATAATGTAATGGACCTGTCTAACCTTGGATCTATTGAGACTATAACCTGCTGATTAATGGCAAATTAAAGGTTTGTTTCCACCCCAGCGCAATCATTTGTGTGGCTGTGGAAGTCAGTTGAAGGAAGCTAACCGCTACTTCACCTTCTCGGGTGAATAGGTGAGAAAGGAGTGGCGTTCTTCATTTGAGGAATTCCCTGAGCTCACCATTAGCAACTCCACCCTGGCATCCAAATCTTGACGGCCATCCACATTCCTCCTCCTTAACCCCCACCCCGCATCGTCGATCTCCCCTCTGATAAAGATGCTTGGATTTACCTCTCAAATTGACCACCATCCACATACCCCTTTGGGCTGCTTGTAGTCCAGCTGTGACACTACTGATCTCTGATGCTGTTGAGATACTTAGCTGCTGGCTCATCAGATTGGCAAGACTTCCTCTTCCTGAAAGATGGAATTTTCATAACTACCCTGTCAATTTTGCCTCCTGCATATAATTGTTCGGGACATACATTTGAAGTCATGTGGTTTCATGTTGGGCTGGAGGCTGGGCACAAGCAATACGCAGCACTGCCTCCACATCATCCACCATCACCCTACCTGTAAAATTGCACTCTCTTACAAATTGTCACCCACAATCAACATTCACTACATTTAGTAGCATTGGTCAACTGTGCTGGATCACTGGGTTTTGTTTTAAAATGGCTCCATCCTTTTTCATGTGGTTGCGGTCACAAGATATGAATGTTGAAATATTTCAACTTTAAATAACTTTTGCTCCAAAGTTTTGTCCCAGCAGAATAAATGTAATAATGACAATCTCTAATGCTCATTTTTTTTTTCATATTGTAGACTGTGCATGGCATCCTCAAGAGTATTGAGGGTCCTCCCAACCTGGGACCTCAACAACCATTGGTCACAAAGCCATTAATTACATCAGCGGGACCGAACAAAACTGACGGGAATGCTGTTAATGGTACTGATCGGCTTGGGAAGAAACCTTCGGTGGTTGTGAGGAAAACTGGGAGCCGCTCAAAAGCAAATAACCCTGGTTGGATGTGTCAAGACTGCGAGGAATGGTTTCCTGAACGAGAGGACTACATTTCTCACATGAAAAAAGACCATGGAAAGGTATGAATTAAATGGCATAAGAGGGAATCGTGCATCAATTTCTGAGAACCATGGAATTCAGTTTGTAAGGAGAGACAATTTCACCAAATAATTCATTTAAGATGTTAAAACAGGAAATGCTGATATAAGGTCGTTGACCTGAAATTTTCCCTTCTGTATTTCCAACATTTGCTCTTTGTATTTCAGATTTCTAATGCCCACTCTACTTGTTTGTGTTGTTTCGATGGGCTGTTTTTGGTAACCATTTGTGAATACATTCCAAAATAGAGAAGAACTCGTGGATTATTTAACATTTCTATAAATTATAAATATACACAATTTCATTATATTTCAGAATTGCAGTGCAGAGTAAGTTTGAGCTCCAATCAAACATAAGTGTAGTTAAAGATGCCACATTGTAAATCATAACATCAGTCTGTCGATCATGGTCAATAATTACAGTGAATAGCAGCATCAGTTTAGTAATATCACATAGAACAAACAGCTGAGATGTGGTTTATTCTGAGCAGTTAACCTTTGTCAGCCGCAACCACAACTGTAACTGGATGCTCTGCGATCAGGAAAGGATTACTTCAGTGGCCTTTGGTTTCATTAGGAATGTTTAGAATAGTTTTGTGCAAAGATGGCAAAGTGTTTGTGATCTTTTGCTGCAGGGTTGTTTAGAATGACCAAGCATTGCCCAGCAGGAAGGGAGGTGGGGCAGAGGCAGAGAAATGGGGAGGGTTAGCATGGAGAGACTGAAGGAAGGATCGTGACGAGTATTATGAGAAGAATTTCAAAGGGATCAAGAACTAGCAAGGTAAGGTAAACTGGGTAAGTATTTCTTGAGTGCGGCGGCAGAGTAATTTAGCTTTTCAACAAAAAACTGTATCCCAATGGATGATGTAAGAGATGTAGGAAAGATAGACCAGAGAAATTAATTAGTAGAAAATTGATAGTGAGTTGAGGGGTCACTGGTTCAACTGTGCGAGAAGTACATTTAGGATTCACATCAGGAAACTTTTCACTCTGTGCTTAATTTGGAGTCTTCTTGTCTGGTGTTAATGGAGAAATAATGGTCTCAAAATTGAGTCAATAACCTCAATAATACCATCTTGAAAGGATGATTTGGACTGGACCGGTATTGGACTGGGGTGTACGAAGTTAAAAATCACACAACACCAGGTTGTAATCCAACAGGTTTAATTGGAAGTACACTAGCTTTCAGAGCACCGCTCCTTCATCAGGTGGCTGTGGAGGACACAATTGTAAGGCATAGAATTTATAGCAAAATGGACTAATGCAGTTTTTAAGCAAAGTAACACTGTAAGTACAAATTCACCCCACAAAATATGTGCATGCATGTGGGTTTGTGTGTGTGTGTGTGTGTGTGTGTGGGGTGGGGGTTTCTGAGTGTCTGTGAGAGAGAGTATATATATATATATATATGTGTGTGTGAGTGTAAAGGGATCTATGTCTGTGAGAGGGTGCATGTGTGAATGTGGGAGTGTGTGTGTCTGTACATTTGTATGACTCCATGTACACTCTCTCACAGACACTCACAACCCCCATCCCAGACAGACACACACATACATACATATATGTTTTGTGGGGTGAATTTGTACTTGCAGTTCCATTGTACTTTGCTCAATCTATGAATCTATGTAAGACTCTGTTAACTCACTTTTTAGATTAGAATCCGTCTAAACATTATGGCACAGACAACAGAACACAGGGGCTAACACCTTCAACATCTTATCTGGCCTGACACCAATTGTTACAGTTAAACAGAATGTAATTTATCATATGAAAGAAGTGAAACTATCATGGTCATTCTCACACATGAGAGAATTAACAAACAATCAAGGTACTTTTTAGTGTATAATTTCAGTTACATCACACTGTAAACTTTTGCTATAAATTCTGTGCCTTACAATTGTATCCTCCACAACCACCTGATGAAGGAGCAACGCTCCGAAAGCTAGTGCTCCCAATTAAACCTGTTTGGACTATAACCTGGTGTTGTGTGACTTTTACTCTTGAAAGGAGCTTGTTGGCAACTATCTAAAGCACCTTATGTGATTTCAGGTATTTATTATCATAGGAGCTGGATTGATATTTTAAGTAGAAACTATTGCAACCCTATACCCCACCTGACCAATTTCTGTTCCCTGTTAAAATTGGAACTCAACTGATCAGTGATGTTGATAGTGTTTGGTGTCCAGTATTCAATGAAATTAAAAACAAAGTGTTGGAGATACTTGCCAGGTCTGACAGCATGTGTGGAGAGAGAAGCAGCATTAATGTATTGTCTTCAATCACTCTTCTTTCAAACTGAAAGGAGCTGAAAAATGATGGTTTTTATACTGTTGACAAAGGAGGAAGATGAATGAGTGCAACAAATCGCAAGGGTGCCATGAATAATGGTAGCAAAAGGAGGTTTCGCGATGAAAATGCAATGGTAAGTGTGAGCAGTAGAAAAATACGTGAGCCCTGCTATAGGCAAATTCATGCAAACAAGACATGGTGATGGGGAAAGGGGATGTCATCAAAATGGAGGATAGTTCTTAAACTCAATGCTGAGTTCTGAAGCAAGTAAAGTGCCTATGTGAATGAGCGAGTGCTGATTTTCTTTGGAACATTCCAACCTGAATCTGACCTTTCAGTGTTACCTTTCCAAGAAATGCTCCATTTCCATCCCTGGGTCTGCTTCAGTATTCTAGCAAAGCTCAAGATAAGCTTGGAAATGGGTCTGCACTTTCTGGTTAGACGCTGTACCTGTATACCTACCCTATAATTTTTGGGACTCACTGACTTCAACAGCTTCAGAGCTAAAACACTGGCCCCCATTTTAATTGCAACACACCCACACCTCACCATGTATGGGTTTTATCCCAGCATAGCTGATCAATTTACGCACCAAAGATTTAACACCTATTTGTCACAACTAGCACGCCTTTACTACCATAAGCACTCCCATTGTCTTTTGCACTGGTCATCCTCCCCCTTTGTCAATAATATAAAAACCATCAAGAGCAAAAATGGAAGTTGCTGGAAATTCAATAGCCAGAGACTTTTCCCCAGGGCAGGATTGACTGGTACGAAAAGTCATAGTTTGAAGATATTAGGAGGAAGGTATAAAGGAGACATCAGGGGTAAGTTCTTTATGCAGAGAGTTGTGAATGCATGGAATATGTTGCCAGCTGAGGTGGTGGAAGCGAAGTCATTGGGGACATTTAAGCGACTGCTGGACATGCACATGGATAGCAGTGAGTTGAGGGGTACTATATTTTGCATTAGGATTACATCTCGGCACAACATCATGGGCCTAAGGGCCTGTTCTGTGCTGTGTTTTTCTGTGTTCTATGCTCAGCTGATTTTGTTTTAATAAAATAGGTAATTAATGGTATATAAAAGCAAAATGCTGTGAATGCTGGAGATCTGAACTAAGAAGTACTAGAAACAATAATTGACCAGGCCATAGAATTCCTACAATGCAGAAACAGGCCATTTAGCTCATCGAAGCCACACCTACCCTCCGAAGAGTATCTCACCCAGACCCACCCCCACCCTATCACTGTAGCCCTGCATTTCCCATTGCTAACCCACCTCAGCTGCACATCCCTGTACACTATCGGCCATTTAGCATGGCCAATCCACCTAAGCTGCGCACTTTTGCACTGTGCAAGGAAACTGGAGCACCTGGACAAAGCCCACGCAGATACATTAACTTTGATTTGTCTTGAAAGGTGCTGTTAAAAACACAACACCAGGTTAAAGTCCAACAGGTTTATTTGGAAGTACTTTTGATTTTCGCATAAAAACGACCCTTTCTCAGTCCCCTTCAATTCCGAAGTAGAGTCATTGGACTCAAAACATGAACTCTTTTTTCTACACAGATGTTGCTGTTTTGCTTTTCTTCAAGTGCGAGGTGCTGTGGGGTCAGGGATGGGGGCAGGGGGAGAGAAACAGGCACAAGAGGAGCCATCATGGCTGAGACAGCACACCTGCAGAGACAACACCACCCAGAAAGAAGTCTGTAGTTCAGTGGTTAACACTGCTGCCTCACAGAGCCAGGGACCTGGATTCAATTCCATCCTTGGATGAATATTTGTGTGGAGTCAGCACATTCTCCCCTTGTCTGCGTAGGTGTCTTCTGGGTGGTCCAATTTCCTCCCACAGTCCAAAGGTGTTTTTGATAAGGGATAGCATTACAGCTGAACTGAGGGGAGGACATTCCCAGAAATACATCCAGGGAAGTTATTTGGGTGGAACTGAGAAATAAGAAGGGCACGATCACCTTATTGGAATTGTATTATAGACCTCCTAATAGTCAGCGGGAAGTTGAGAAACAAATTTGTAAGGGGATCTCAGCTATCTGTAAGAATAATAGGGTAGTTATGGTAGGGGATTTTAACTTTCCAAATATAGACTGGGACTGCCATAATGTTAAGGGTTAAGATGGAGAGGAATTTCTTAAGTGTGTACAAGAAAATTTTCAGATTCATTATGTAGATGTACTTACTAGAGAAGGTGCAAAACATGACCGACTCTTGGGAAATAAGGCAGGGTGACTGAGGTGTCAGTGGGGGAGCACTTTGGGGCCAGCGACCATAATTCTGTTTGTTATAAAATAGTAATGGAAAAGGATAGACCACATTGAAAAACTGGAGGAAGGCTAATTTGGTATTAGGCAAGAACTTTCAAAAGCTGATTGGGGCAGATGTTCGCAGGTAAATGGACAGCTGGAAAATGGGAATCCTTCAGAAATGAGATAACAAGAATCCAGAGACAGCATATTCTTGATAGGGTGAAAGGAAAGGCTGGTAGGTGCAGGGAATGCTGAAGACTAGAAAAATTGAGGGTTTGGTTAAGCAAAAGGAGGAATCATATGTAAGGTATAGACAGGAGAGATTGAGTGAACCCTTAGATTATAAAGGCAGTAGGAATATACTTAAGAGGGAAATCAGGAGGGCAAAAAGGGGATATGAGATAGCTTTGGCAAATAGAATTAAGGAGAATCCAAAGGGTTTTTACAAATACATTAAGGACAAAAGGGTAACTAGAGAGAGAATAGTGCCCCTCAAAAATCAACAAACTTACCTTTGTATGGAGCTGCAGGACTTGGGGAAGATACTAAATGAGTATTTTGCATCAGTGTTTACTGTGGAGAAGGACATTTAAGATATAGAATGTGGGGAGATAGATGGTGACATCTTGAAAAATGTCCATGTTACAGAGGAGGAAGTGCTGGATGTCTTGAAATGCATAAAATTGTTTAAATCCCCAGGACGTGATCAGGTCTACCCTAGGATCCTGTGGGAAGCTAGGGAAGTGATTGCTGAGCCCCTTCCTGAGATATTTATATCATCGATAGTGATGGGTGAGGTGCCGGAAGACTGGAGGTTGGCAAACGTGGTGCCACTATTCAAGAAAAGTGGTAAGGACAAGCCAGGGAACTGTAGAACAGTGAGCCTGACGTCAGTGGTGGGCAAGTTGTTGGAGGGAATCCTGAGGGACAGGATGTACATCTATTTGGAAAGGCAAGGACTAGGGATAGTCAACATGGCTTTGTTTGTGGGAAGACATGTCTCACAAACTTGTTTGAGTATTTTGAAGAAGTAACAAAGAGGATTGATGAGGACAGAATGGTAGATGTGACCTATATGGACTTCAATAAGGCGTTCGATAAGGTTCCCCATGGGAGACTGGTTAGCAAGGTTAGATCTCATAGAATACAGGGAGGACTAGTCATTTGGATACAGAACTGGCTCAAAGGTAGAAGACAGACGGTGGTGGTGGAAGGTTGTTTTTCAGACTGGAGGCCTGTGACCAGTGGAGTGCCACAAAGATCAGTGTGGGTCCACTACTTTTTGTAATATGTAAATGATTTGGATCTGAGCATAAGAGGTACAATTAGTAAGTTTGCAGATGACACCAAAATTGGAGGTGTAGTGGACAGTGAAGAAGGTTACCTCAGATTACAATGGGATCTTGACCAGATGAGCCAATGGTCTGAGAAGTGGCAAATGGAGTTTAATTTAGATAAATGTGAGGTGTTGCATTTTGGGAAAGCAAATCTTAGCAGGATTTATACACCTAATGATAAGGTCCTAGGGAGTGTTACTGAACCGAAAGACCTTGGAGTGCCGGTTCATAGCTCCTTGAAAGTAGAATCGCAGGTAGATAGGATAGTGAAGAAGGCATTTGGTATGCTTTCCTTTATTGGTCAAAGTATTGAGTACAGCAGTTGGGAGGTCATGTTGCGTCTGTGCAGAACATTGGTTAGGCCAGTTTTGGAATATTGTATGCAATTCTGGCATCTTTCATATTGGAAGGATGTTTTGAAACTTGAAAGAGTTCAGAAAAGATTTACAAGGATGTGGCCAGGGTTGGAGGATTTGAGCTATAGGGAGAGGCTGAACAGGCTGGGGCTGTTTTCCCTAGTGTGTTGGAGGCTGAGGGGTGACCTTATAGAGGTTTACAAAATCATGAGGGGCATGGACAGGATAAATAGACAAAGTCTTTTCCCTGGGGTGGGGGAGTCCAGAACTAGAGGGCATAGGTGAAGGGTGAGAGGGGAAAGACATAAAAGGGATCTAAGCGGCAATTTTTTCACACAGAGGGTGGTGTGTGTATGGGATGAGCTGTCAGAGGAAGTGGTGGAGGCTAGTACAATTGCAACATTTAAAAGGCATTTAGATGGGTATATGAATAGGAAGGGTTTGGAGGGATATGGACTGGGTGCTGCCAAGTAGGACCACATTAGGTTGGGATATCTGGTTGGCATGGACAAGCTGGACCTAAGGGTCTGTTTCCATAGCGGGTTTTGCGAAGACTTGTAGCTCAGGTTGAGGTTTTGGTCTGTTTCCATGCTGTACATCTCTATGACTATGACTCTGTGCAGCTTCGATGGATTGGTCATGCAAAATTGCTGATACTGTTCAGGGATGTGCAGGATGTTACTGATTAAGGATGATCAGCCATAATCATATTGAATGGTGGTGCAGGCTCGAAGGGCAGAATGGCCTACTCCTGCACCTATTGTCTATTGTTAGGTGGTTTAGCCATGGTAAATGCAGGGCTATAGGGATAGAGTGGGAGTGGGTCTGGATGGGATACTCTTCGGAGGGTAAGTGATGCTTTGATGGGCCGAATGGTCTGTTTCTGCAGTGCAGGAAATCTATGGCCTGCTCAAGTGCTTTTTACACTACTTTCTTTACTTCGTTCAGATCGCCAGCATCCATTGCGTTTTGCTTCTACATTCCATTAATTACCTGTTT
The DNA here is from genome assembly GCF_004010195.1 of Chiloscyllium plagiosum. Taxonomy (NCBI): domain Eukaryota; kingdom Metazoa; phylum Chordata; class Chondrichthyes; order Orectolobiformes; family Hemiscylliidae; genus Chiloscyllium; species Chiloscyllium plagiosum. Next base: position 41,713,656 of record NC_057710.1, read on the forward strand.
TATTAAACAGTGTCATGGGATTTTCTAGCCATGTAAGCTAGCAGACAGTGCCCTAATTTGATATCTCAATAAGAGAGACAGCATACTTTTTCATCTAGCATTGAATTCTCAAACTAGATTATGTCTGGAATAGGGTTGAATTGATAACCTTCTGAGTCATAATATGGAGGACGGCCAAATGAGTCAAGCTGACAACTGGAAACATTCAGAAGAGCCCTGACCACATTAGCATTGATTAAAATAAAAATATGTTATTATTGATCTGATAGCTTATTAAATAGGTCCACAAATAAGTTGCAATGGAGTATATCACTGATCTCTCGGAGCATTTCAACCTTTCCAAAAGTTTGAGCATTGTCGATCATTTGTATTGCAGGGAATTAAATTTTTGTTTGGACAGTTTGCATTCTTTGTATTGAAATTTGGAAATACAGAATACAATGTCTGGAAGGATTGAAAATACTTTGTCATCTTTCTAGCAGTTGTAGGTTATTCTGCAACTTACTAAAAGATATTTCGCATTAGGTTGTAGGCCTGTGCCTTCTCTTTCCTATTTATCTTATCTCCTTAACCTTAGTAACTCTTTTTGTTAACTTTACTCTCTCTCTCTCTCTCTCTCTCTCTCTCTGCCAGGTTTACTGTAGTTTCTTAAACATGAAAAGAACTAATAAAGCTAGCACAACAAAATTAGAATATTATAGAGAAAGACAAGGCACAGTTTGAGTATCATCCTTTCCCATGAGTTTGTTTATAATGAAAAGAAAAAGAACATCATTTATTAAAAGCCCAAAATATGACACCAGACACCAGTAATAAACAGTAGGTCAAAGATATCTTGAGAGAAAAAAGGTGTTGATATTTGAAGCTCAAAACCTGAAAAGGTTTTTTTTTGTAGCTAATGATAGCTGTCCACTGATGAAGTGTAATGTGAAGCAACATAAATACCTCGAGAAGGCAGGGCCATATGAAGCAAAATCTGAGTGAAAAGAGAAATTTGTGTTCAACACTGAAGGATATTCTGTATCAAACAAAAAAATGTTTATTCTCTCTGTTCATGTTAGGCGTTTCTTGCATTTTTCTGTTTTGTCATAGTTCCAGCATCTACAGTAGTTTGCTAATTGTTTATCAGTATCTGATTCTATTATCACTGCATAACATCAGCACTGTTTGCAAATTCAAAGACACAACTGGTTCCCACATGACACCTACGTTAATATGAATGTAAATGATAATACTCTGAGGCTGTGCCCTCAGTTCCTACTGTCTCCTGCTAGTTGGAACATCTTCTTCACTTCCACTTTATCCAGATCTCTCAGCATTCTGTAAATTGCAATGAAATCCCCTTTCATCTTTCTAAACTCCATCAAGGACCCAGAGTCCTCAACTGCTCCACATGTGACAAGTGCCGCATCATTCTTGAAAACATCCTCTGGACCCGACCAACATCAGGGCCTAAAACTCTTCGTAATATTCCAATTGCAGTCTAACCAGAGCCTTATACAGCCTCAGCAGTACATCCCTGCTCTTCTTGAAATGAGTGCTAACATTGTATTTTCCTTCCTAACTGCCAACTGAACCTGCATGTTAACCTTAAGGGAATCCTCAACTAGGACTCCAAAGTCCCTTTATGCTTCTAAAGCCTTTCCCCATTTAGAAAATAGTCTGTGTTTCCATTCTTCCTACCAAAGTGCATAACCTCACACTTTGCCACATTGTACTCCATCTGCCACTTCTTTGCCCTCTCTCCTAACCTGTCTAAGTCCTTCTGCAGCCTCCCCATTTCCTCAGCCCTCAACACTACCTGTTTCTCCACCGATCTTTGTGTCATCTGCAAACTGAGCAACAAGGGGCATGGATAGGATAAATACGCAAAGTCTTTTCCCTGTGGTCGGGGAGTCCAAAACTAGAGGGCATAGGCTTAGGGTGAGAGGGGAAAGATATAAAAGAGACCTGAGGGGCAACTTTTTCATGCAGAGGGTGGTGCGTGTATGGAATGAGCTGCCAGAGGAAGTGGTGGAGGCTGGTACAATTGCAATATTTAAGAGGCATCTGGATGGGTATATGAATAGGAAGGGTTTGGAGAGAAATGGGCCGGGTGCTGGCAGGTGGGACTAGATTGGGGTGGGATATCTGGTCGGCATGGATGGGTTGGACCGAAGGGTCTGTTTCCATGCTGTACATCTCTATGACTCTAATACCTTCAGTGCCTTTATTCAGATTGTTAATGCATAACATGAATAGTTGTGGTCCCAATGCTGACCCTTGCAGAACTCCACTAGTCACTGGCTATCATCCTGAAAAGATCCCTTTATTCCAACCGGCAGTCTTCTGTCTTCTGTCTTTTGGCAGTCAGCCGTTCCTCTATCCATGCCATTTAATGGGCTTCCACAGCTCTCCACCAGATGAAAATGATGTGCTGTGTAAACTGATTTCCTAACACATTCTCAGCAGGAGCAGGTGCACATTTTGTGCACTGTATTCCCAAACGTGGGCATTTGTGCACCAATACATGCACATTTGTGCACTAAAGGGAGGTGCTGGCCTACTGTTGTTATAGCTGGATTATCAGTCCAGAGACCAAAATAATGTTGTAGGGACTTGGGTTCAAATTTTGCCATGGCAGATGGCAGCATTTTAATTCAATAAAAATCTGGAATTAAGAGTCTAATGATGACCACAGATCCATTGTTAATTGTTGAAAAAACCCATCTAGTTCACTAATGTTCTTTAGGGAAAGGAGCTGCCGTCCTTACTGTCTCACCTACATGTGACTCCAGGCCCACAGCAATGTGTTTGACTCTTAAATGCCATCTAGGCAATTAGGGCTGTGCAAAAATTGCAGACCTAACCAGCAATGCCCTCATCCCATGAAAGATTAGAAGAAACGAAAATTCATCCTTTTGATCTTAGAAGTAACTGTGCAGGTTTTAGGGAGGGAGCCTGATATAGTTAGGCAAAAGTGAGGACTGCAGATGCTGGAAATCAAAGTCTAGATCAGAGTGGTGCTGGAAAAGCACAGCAGGTCAGGCAGCATTCGAAGAGCAGGAAAATCGATGTTTCACGCAAAAGCCCTTCATCAGGACTGAAGGCAAGGAGCCTCCAGAGTGGAGAGAAAAATGGGAGGGGGGGTGAGGCTGGGGAGAAGGTAGCAAAGAGTAGAGAGAGACTCACTGAGATTCTTGTGGAGAGAGGAGAACTTCTTCAAGGTAGGCATCCTTGCAAGAGGATTCACAGTAAGGTTAAAATCAACTAGGTAAAAGTGAGGACTGCAGATGCTGGAAATCAAAGTCTAGATCAGAGTGGTGCTGGAAAAGCACAGCCAGTCAGGCAGCATCTGAGGAGCAGGAAAATCGACATTTCAGGCAAAAGCTCTTCATCAGGACTGAAGGCAGGGAGCCTCCAGGGTGGAGAGACTCTAACCTAGACTCTGATTTCCAGCATCTGCAGTCCTCACTTTTGCCTGGGTGATTTTAACCTTACTACGAATCCTCTTGCAAGGATGCCTACCTTGAAGAAGTTCTCCTCCTCTCTCCACATGAATCTCAGTGAGTCTCTCTCTACTCTTTGCTACCTTCTCCCCAGCCCCACCCTGCTCCCATTTTTCTCTCCACCCTGAAGGCCTCCTGCCTTCAGTCCTGATGAAGGGCTTTTGCCCGAAACGTTGATTTTCCTGATATAGTTAGCTGATCTGGCCGGTATATAATCCCAGTTTCACTTCAATGTGGTTTGCTTTTAATTAAACTCCAGAGTAGCCTGACATGCCAGTTAATTCCAACAAATTGCTTGCAGTGGTTCCAGTTCCAACATTTTCACCAGGCATTTTAAGGTGGTCATTAAGCATCACCCTTACCATTGAGAACCACATTCTGAGAATAAGAAATAGAGTATATTTAGGTTTGTGATTAATTACACAAAGGTTTCAAGGTTTCGGTTTGTTTGCACTTCAGTTGAAATGTGCAAGGTTTAATTGAAACCAACACCAAAGCAGATTCTTATTGTTGAATTTTGGTCTGAGCTAAGTATGGTGTTTCTGTATTTTGAGCATATGCAGACTGGATATAAAACTTTGCTCTGTTTGTTGATGCCATGACATTGCTATGGAGGAAATAGAAGAGCCTGGCTGATGATTTCATGATATTATCATCAATACATGCAGCTTCCACAGAGTATAGCACAGCTTGCTGAGCCTGGGAGGCTGGTGTCAGTTGAGAACATTCACTTTAAGAAAATAAAATGTCCCAGCAGGTAATCTAACACTGATAGGTTTTTGATTCTTGCCACAACTGTTCAAATCAATAAGTGGTGATAATTTTGTATACCTCCAACTTTTTGTTTTACAAATGTAATACTTTTTGATAAGTATTATCAATATTGCATTCCCTAAAGAATTACACAGTTAAGTACTCCACACTGTGTGTTGAGGATGATTGACAAAATGCTTTGAGCCAAGCTGTTTTATGTATTTTAGTCTTTCCTTCCATTTAATAGAACTTTCAGAACCTTGTATTTTAACAAAGATATGTTCAATTAAGTTTACCTTTGTCTTCTTTCAAGGCAACTGAATATGGTTAGCAACATCTGGATATATAAGGACAATATGGATAGATAATGAAGGTATTTTGGTTAGAGATAGTTAGGATTGATTCGCTGAAATTTATATCAGGTGGCTCCCTCGTTACAACACCAATGGCCCTTACTAGTTAAACAGTATCAACCCTTCCCATCTCCAATGCATTTTTAAACCATTAAACTCAAAATATTAGAAGAAAATTTAAACAGCATGCAGTATTCTGAGGGTTGACAATTCCAAGTTGAGAAGGTGTCTAGTAAATTAGGATACTAATAAGTTAGAATGCTGTGTGGTTTGTTGGAGATGCAAAATTTGGAATGAGAAGGTATCTGACAAACTATCTCAACAGGTTTTCACCTTTGATTTCAAAATGGATGACATTTTGTCTGCTTCCATGATAAGTTCTTGAAGTTGCAAGGAAATTTGATTGAGATATTCAAGATCATGACAGGCTAGGATAGAGTGAAGAGGGACAAACTGTTTCTGTTTGTGGGGTAGTTGAGCACTAGAGGACACCAGTTTCTCCAATGTATCAGTTTAAGTGAAGTCCCTCATCCAGGAAACCATTCTCATAAAAACGTTTTGCATCTTTTAATGTACTTTCATCCTTCCTGCAGTGCAGTGCCTAGGTTTAAACACACTCCTTCAATTGAAGTCAAAGTGTTTTTATACAGATCTATCTAACTTCCTTGCTTTTATACTTTTCCTTCATTTAGAAAGCTCATGTTCATGTATGCTTTATTAACCGCTTTCCAAACCTGTCCTGTAATTCTCAATGACTTGTGCACGTACATCCCCAGTTCTATCTGCTGCTCCATCCCATTTTGAATTATATCCTTTATTTTGTACTGGCTATCCTTATTGTTCCTACCAAAATGTAACACTTCACACTTAGGATTTAAATAACTGCTCACCAGATACTCTGCAATCTGCTGCTTCCCTGGTGTTGACTTTCTTTTATAGGGAAGTCAAGTTTAAATTCATTGTAAAATTTGAAAGACTTTCTTGTTAGTATTCCTCTTCAATTTTGTCCTTATTCCTCTAGATCTGATTAATTAACTGAAGATGGACTGTGATTGTATATTGAAATATTCAATTAGCTTTAATTTTAATAGTCATTCATTGATCTCATCTTTCCTATTGATTAATTTAAACTAAAAGTTTCTGTGTACTCGTGTGGCACAATTTTACAGTTTCCCTTATATCAGTCCAGATCTGCAGGTTAGGTGAACTCGCCATCCTAAATTGTCCATAGTGTTCAGGGATATGTAGGTTAGGTGCATTAGTCAGGGGAAATGTAAAAGTAATAGGGTGGGGGAATGGGTCTGGGTGGGTTGCTCTTCGGAGGGTCGGTGTGGACTTGTTGGGCCAAATGGCCTGTTCCACACTGTAGAGATTCTATGATTCTGTGACCTCTCCAGAGAGATGGTTTCCATTCAAGAGCCACCCTTGCTGCCACTTTTACCCTGACCTCCTGCCAGCTGCTACTCACAGAGGAGAGGCGATGATTTAGTGGTATTATCGCTAGATGATTAATTCAACTAACGATCTGAGGACTTGGGTTTGAATCCCGCCATGTCACATGGTGGAATTTGAATTCAATAAAAAATATTTGGAATTAAGAATCCAGGGGAGTCCAGAAATAGAGGGCATAGGTTTAGGGTGAGAGGCGAAAACTTTAAAAGGGACTTAAGGGGCAACCTTTTCACGCAGAGGGTGGTGCATCTATGGAATGAGCTGCCAGAGGAAGTGGTGGAGGCTGGAATATTTAATTTCAATATTTAAAAGGCATCTGGATTGGTACATGGATAGGAAGGTTTTAGAAAGATATGGGCCAAGTGCTGGCAAATGCAACTTGGATAGGTTGGCATGGATGAGTTGGACCGAAGGGTCTGTTTCTGAGCTGTGCATCTCTATGACTCTGTGACTCTATTGATGGCCATGTAGCCATTGTCGATTGTTGGAAAAACCCATCTGGTTCACTAATGGAAGGAAATCTGCCATTTTCACCTGGTCTGGCCTACATGTGACTCCAGACATACAGCAAAATGGTTGTCTCTCAGTTGCCCTCTGAATTGGCGGAGCAAGTTGTACCAATCGCTAGAAAGTCTCAAAGTACTGAAGCCAGACAGATCACCTGTAATTGACCTAGGCACTGGAAAAGGCAACGGCAGAAACAGCCTTATGTACCCTGCACAACCCTCCTTACTAACATCTGGGGGCTCGTGCCAAAATTGACATAGCAATAGTCACGGAATCATATCTTATAGACAATGTCCCGGGCACCATCACCATCTGCCACATTGGCAGGTCAGAACCCAGCAGAGGAGGCAGCATGGTGGTATATAGTAAAGAGGAAGTTGCCCTTGGAATCCTCAATGTTGACTTCAGACCTCATGAAGTCTTCTGGCTTCAGGGACAGACAATGGTCTAATGTATTATCACTGGACAGTTAATTCACAGACCAAGGTATTTTTGAGAAGATTTGTAACTTAGGTTGATGATAAGTATGGAAGTTAGCTCTCTGAGCTTGAAGGTTTGTTTTCAGACATTTTGTCACTATACTAGGTAACATCATCAGTGAGAGTCTCCAGTGAAGCATTCGTGATATGTCCCGCCTCTCTATTTATAGGTCTTGGTTTCTTAAGGTGGGTGGTGTTATTTCTGTTTATTTTTCAAGGAAAGGTGGGTAGGATCTAAATTGATGTGTTTATTGCAGGAGTTCTGGTTAGAATGTCATACCTCTAAGAATTCTCGTGCGTATCTTTGTTTCACCTGTCCTACAATATGTGTGTATTGTTCCAGTGAAAGGGGTGTCCTTCTTTGTCTGTATGTATAGAAACTAATGATAGTGGGTCATTACTTTTGGTGGTCAGCTGGTGTTCATTATTTCAACAAGCTACATCACACTGCAGCACTCAAGAACTACAAAGAGCAGAAGAAAAATATCTAACTGATGTTTTCAAGAAAAATGGGGACTCAATAAACACAATCCGCTGATTCCTCAGAAACAAACCCAAACAAGCAGACACAACGCAACTAAAAACGATAGCCACAATACCTTACATCAAAGATACGTCAGAAATGACTTCCAGACTACTCAGACCCCTTGGCATCCTGGTAGTCCACAAGCCTACGAACACACTGAAACAGAGACTAATGAACATGAAGGATCCATTAGATACCACCAGCAAATCTAACGTCATTTACAAGATACCATTCAAGAACTGTAAAAAACACCACATTGAACAAACTAGCAGGAAACTTGCCAGCAGGATGCATGAACACCAACTGGCCACCAAAAGACATGACCCACTATCAACCAGTTTCTATACATACAGATAAAGAAGGACACCACTTTGACTGGGACAACACCCAGCCTTGGACAGGCGAAACAAATACACGCACGAGAATTCTTAGACGCGTGGCATTCTAATCAGAACTCCACCAACAGACACATCTATTTAGATCCCATCTACCTTCCCTTGAAAAAAAGAACCGGAAATGACAACACCCACCTTAAGAGACCAAGGCCTATAAATAGAGAGGTAGGACGTACCACCAGCGCTGATGATGTTACCTCGTATGGTGACAAAACGTCTGAAAACAAGCATTCAAGCTCAGTGAGCCAACTTATACACCATGGTAATGTTCTGGGGACCCATGACTGATGGTGGAATTTGAATATGATAATAATCTAGAGTTAAGAGTCTAACGATAACCATGAATTCATTGCCGATTGCCAGAAATACTCATCTGGTCCGCTCATGCCCTTTAGGGGAGAAACTGTCATCCTTACCTGGTTTGGTGTCCATGTGACTCCAGCCCCAAGCAATGTGGTTGACTCTTAACTGCCCTCAGGCCAATTAGGGATGGGCAATAAATGCTGGCTGAGCTGGTGAAGACCTCACCCAGTGAATGAATTTAGAAAAGGTTAAACATCGGCAAGGAAACCTCCTGCTGATTACCACATACCATCCTCCCTCAGTTGATGAATTGGTACGCCTCCACATTGAACAACATTTAGAGGAAATATTGAGGAGATAGGGAGAGTTCAATGTAAATGAAAAAAAATAAATACATGAGTGGAGAGAGACAGCTCTAATGGTTGCTATGTTTACTGCAAAAGAGGAGGCCAGCACAGGGGATGATAGAGGAGATTTTAAGAGCGAGTTTTGAGAAGATTTGTAGCTCGGGTTGAGGTTCTGGATGTAGGTTTGCCTGAGCTGGAAGGTTTGTTTTCATGAAAACAAGAGATATAAGAGAATTTTCGATAACCTCAAATTTTTCTTGGAGTGTAGGATGGGAAACCAGTCAGAGGTGGCTTAGCGGTGAAGGGCTATTCCTGATGAAGGGCTTTTGCCTGAAATGTCGAAAACAAGAGATATAAGAGAATTTTCGATAACCTCAAATTTTTCTTGGAGTGTAGGATGGGAAACCAGTCAGAGGTGGCTTAGCGGTATTCCTGATGAAGGGCTTTTGCCTGAAACGTCGATTTTACTACTCCTCGGATGCTGCCTGAACTGCTGTGCTTTTCCAGCACCACTAATCCAGAATTAGCTTGGTCAAGTCCAGAGTTAATAAATAGTGGTTTCAACAACAGATGAGGCAAAGCTGTGAATGGAATGAGGCATCTTTACTGATGGTGGAAGCACATGGTCAGACACTCGCTGTGGGGTTAAACGTGACAGAGGTTATAAACAAACTGGTTTAGCATCAAACTTGATGAAACCTGGAATCATGATGAAATTTAATTGGTTATTTAAGCTTGATCTTATAAATATGCAATTGTTTCCTTCTATCATTTTTTCTTTTATTATCTTAAGGGATGTCAGCATTGCTTCCAAAGATACCATTTGTTGCCTGCCTCTCATCACCCTTGAACTCAGTGGCTCGCTAGGCTATTTTGAAGGGCAGTTAAAATTCAACTACATTTCTATGTACCAGGAGTCACATACTCCAACCCAGGTAAAATTGACAGATTTCCTTCCCGAAAGCGTAGTTGTGAACCAAATGAGTTTTTACAGTAGTTGATAATGGTCATCATGATTCCAATTATTGAGACTAGCTTTACATTCCGGATTCATTAACTGAAGACAAATTCCACCAGCTGCGCAGTCTAATTAGAACCCATGTCCTCAAGAGCATTATCCTGGAGTTCTAGATTCCCTGGTGTGGCATTACTGCTATGCAAACATTTCTTAATTGCACCATCTAGTCCTACGTTCATATTACTGATTCTTATCATTTCTAGCTGACTTACATCTGCATAAGAGTATACTGAGGAGAGGGATGAAGAAGGGGGCATCCTGCCTCGCTTCATCCCACCTCAAACTCAGATCACTGAATTGAAGGTCATTGTCCTTGCACCTTCTGGGACAGGGGTCTGCATCAGGGCCGGGTAACCAGGTCCCCTGTCTCTATTGATCCCACTGTGCTTGGGTCAATGGAGGGGCTCCTATGCTTGGGTTGAGGGCCAGGGGCCCAGACTAGCAGCAGCACCAAGACCGTGCTTTCTGTTCTTGCCCTTGTGACCTTGGACAGAGAGTTCCCAATGAAATGCCACAGTTGACAATGGAGCTATTCGGTGCAATGGAAGAAAGTTCTTGTTTCTGACAAAGGCAGAGGCTTCAAACTACGGTGAAACTTGTGAATAGAACTGAAAAGATCAGAGGGACTTCTCACCAGTTAAATGATTTTATGACATTCCTAAGCAATCACAATTGGTCAGCAATGTGTAGTGGTAACTGGGGCAGAAGAACAGAAATAACATAAGAATGTGCTCATGGTGCCAGCCTTTACCTCCAGCAAATACAAAGTGGTGACTAACTGTAATCTTATCAGGAAGAATGGAGTTATTTTGCACTAAATGTGTAAATGACCTTTGTCAGTATGTCTCCTTTATTTGTAACTTTTGGATGCAATGCTTCTGGCCCTTCAGATGCTGACCCAGACACTCCAGAGTAGACTTATTATTTTTGATATTTGTTTTCCTAATATTGTTGATAATTGCATTCACCTCCATTTGTATTCTTAATTATCTCCAGATTTAGAGACTATAATTGTACAAAAAGTACATTATTTCCACAAACCAAATTGTAGATTTTTTTATTGCTTTTTATCAGATTTTTTAAAACTATTTTCTTCTGAGAAACTGGAATTGAAAGTTAAGTGCAGCCTGCCTGCCGTCTTGCTGTGAAATTATATATGTCCTTGTAGCGATTCAACATTTGACCTTGATTGAAGAGCATATCATGTGTTTGATTCAGATTTCTGGCAGACAATGTTGGAGAAGCCCAGCGGGTCTGGAGGGAAAAATAAAACTTTCTTCAGGACAGAACCTCAATTCTGTGTGTTTGTACCTGAATGGAATGGGTCGCTAGTCCATGTGACAAGGCAATTAAAAGTCAACCATGAGGGTTGCTGTGGTTTGGAATGGCATGTAGGCCAGAGCTTGTTCCCTAAAATCGACATTAGTAAGCCAGATGGGATTTTATAATAATCATTGGCATTACTATTGAGACTAGCTTCTAATTAATTAACTTTAAATCAGCTGCGTTGGTGGGATTTGAACCTGTGCTCTCAGGACATTAGTTTGGGCCTCTGGTTTACTAGCCCCATGATATGACCACTATGCCATTGTTATATCCATAAGGCTCTGACAAGACAGGCTTGATCAGCTCACTCTTACTTCTGTCCCTCTGTTGTCAATGTTCTGTACTTTTGAAGATGGCCACTTCATGGAGATATAACCAACAACCTTAGCATGTTGCTAGTGAAGGCAGTAGCCTGGTTGACATTGTCCAATGTTTGCCAGAACAACTTCAAGCAGAGATAACATTCAGATGCAGGATCCCTGGCTCACATTTGCCCTTCCTTATCTACCAGCATTGAAGAGACCAATTCTAGTATCACTCCACTTCTCTGGCTCATATTTGCTACTTGAACACCAAGTGTAAATCAACCTGGAATTTTTCTAGTTTGTGTAGCACTTGTTTGCACTATCTTAACATTTTCTGGTTAGTCTAGAATTTTGAGAGATCTTTGTTCAGTTGAGGAGTTTGCTGAAAAATCTGTTGCTAGAAAAGCGCAGCAGGTCAGGCAGCATCCATGAAGAAGGGCTGAAGAAGGGCTTATGCCCGAAACGTCGATTCTCGTGCTCCTTGGATGCTGCCTGACCTGCTGCGCTTTTTCAGTAACACATTTTTCAGCTCTGATCTCCAGCATCTGCAGTCCTCACTTTCTCTTAGTTGAGGAATTTATTGGTAAAGCAAGGCAAAATGGTGGTTTTGTCAGCACAAGTATTTCAACTGAATAAAGTTTTCAATTAAAGAGAATGGGTAACGGATCTACCTTGCTCATTGACTGTTCAGCAATAAGCAATTACTGTGCTGTTCAGTTTCCAAGTACCAATCTATCAATATGTGGATTGATCTATTAGTCTGCCACCTTATCTCTCTGCACTTGGAGCAGATCATTAACCTGATTAATAATGAACAATGTGATTTTTCTGTTACAGGCCAGTAATATTAGTTTTTATTTGCTGCAAACACAAAGGCCATCACTACTACTACTCAAATGGGTGGAATATTCAGCCAGCAGGATGTCGGCAGCTGCTTTTGTCTGTAATTGGAACCTTGTGTTGGTGCCGAGTGTTCAGATTGAGGAAGTGCACTTCTGGGACAGATTGGGGCAGTTTTGATGATGTGCTGTGAGGAATACTATGGGCTGAATTTCACCAAAGAGTTAGCCTAGTGTCAATTTTGGGGAGTTTTAAGGAGAGTTGCCATCCATAAGCTCGAGCAAGTTCTCATGCAATTTCCTGTGCTCGCCTCATTATGTAACATTACATTACCTATACTGTCAACAGCTAAATGTAATGGAAGAGAAATGAAAAAGAATTGCTTCTAGGGGCACATGGTCATAAATAGAAGCATACCATCCCCTTTTGGGATGGGCAACAAATTGCATGTGTGAAATCAGTTTTAAGCTATAACATTTGTGAATGCGTTACCATTTTCCATTATCGCCCATTACTGTAATGGCAGCTACAAAAATCAAGCTGCAGAGGCTACTTGTTGTTAATGCCTTACCAAGTCCATTTAATCAGTTATTTTTTCCCTAATGCCCAGTATAGTAGAACATCTTGTCATTCTTCAGTGTGAGAGCATTAGATAATATAAAGCCTTTAAACAGTTGAAAAGATTAAATTTTATCGAACAACAGCAAAAGCAGAGAAAATAACAATATAAATTCTGCAATTGTTTCTGACAATAAAATGGTGCTGCTTGCCTTGTGAACAGCAACAGATTTCTGTCAATAAATGATGACTTCACTCAACTGGCATCTATTTAGACTGGGTGTCAATCAAGTTCTGACTGGTTTGTGGAGAAAGTGAGGACTGCAGATGCTGGAGATCAGAGCTGAAAATGTGTTGTTGGAAAAGCGCAGCAGGTCAGGCAGCATCCAAGGAGCAGGAGAATCGACGTTTCGGGCATAAGCCCTTCCTGATGTTCCTCATGTTCAATGGCCTCATCTTCCTTTCTTAGAAGACTATCATTCTTCAGTATCCATCACATCTTCTCTTCATCTGCTTCAGTTGTGCAGGTTACTGAATGCAATGATTATTCAGCACACCCTGGCTGGAATGTACTGCAGATTTCTCCAGATCAATCAAAACATTGGAACCTCATGAGTCGATTGAACACAGATGCAATGTGTGGGGAGCATTAGAAACAGAACAGGTCCTTAAAAGTAAACAGAGCAGTCAGCATTCACAGCACAAACAAATAACAGTCCAGTGTAGTCCGCAACATACTGGGACATGGAAGGCCATAACAAGACAGGCCATGGAATGCCAGCAAGGTAAAAACAATGACTGCAGATAGGAAACTAGATTCTGGATTAGTGGTGCTGGAAGAGCACAGCAGTTCAGGCAGCATCCAAGGAGCTTCGAAATCGACGTTTCGGGCAAAAGCCCTTCATCAGGAATAAAGGCAGTGAGCCTGGAGCGTGGAGAGATAAGCTAGAGGAGGGTGGGGGTGGGGAGAAAGTAGCATAGAGTACA
>NC_057710.1:41730072-41736661 GCF_004010195.1 Chiloscyllium plagiosum
GGAGTGGGTGTGATGGTGGGGGGAATGGGGGTGGAGTCATGAGCAGGTGTAGTGTTCCCCTCGGGGTTCTGGGGTCTGTGGGGGGCATGTCAGCAGAAAGCAGGTGAGTGGCGCTGATGGGGGTGGAAGTGTTGGTGACCACGGCAGTAGGGGTGGCGGAGGTCACTGGAATGCCAGCACATTGTCCACTGACATACTGGACCTTATTCTGATGTATGTAGCACAAGCCATGCCTTGTAAATAGAGTAGGAGTTTGTGAATGTGATAGAATTATTGAAACCGTGGCTTCCCCACCTGCCCACATCACTCAAGAAAGGCAGCACAGACTATTAGAGCATGTTGCCAAATACTTACAGTACAAGTTGAAAGTAAATCAGCTCCATGGCCTTGTAAAGTCTGAGATTAGATTAGATTAAATTAGATTTTCAACAGTGTGGAAACAGGCCCTTCGGCCCAACAAGTCCACACCAACTCTCCGAAGAGTTACCCACCCAGACACTATATTTGCCCCTGACTAATGTACCTAACACAATGGCAATGTAGTACGGCCAATTCGCCTAATCTGCATATTTTTGGATTGTGGGAGGAAACCCAAGCAGACACTGGGGGAATATGCAAACTCTGCACAGAAAATCACCCGAGGCGGGAATCAAACCCAGGTCCCTAGCACTGTGAGGCAGCAGTGCTAACCACTGAGCCACCGTGTCACCATGCCACCCATTAAAAGCTGTTAGAAAACAATATTAAGGTGTTAATCATATATAAAAAGCAAGAGTCATCAAGACCCTCTGAAGAGCAACCCACCCAGATTCCCCTACATTTACCCCTGACTAATGCACCTAATACTATGGGCAATTTAGCATGGCCAATTCACCTAACCTGCACATCCTTGGACTGTGGGAGGAAACCGGAGCACCCAGAGGAAACCTATGCAGACACGAGGAGAATGTACAAACTCCACACAGACAGTTGGCCCAAGGCGCGAATTTAACCCAGGTTCCTGGCGCTCTTGGATAGTCTTTGAATTTTGGCCCATAAATAACACATTTAAGATTGCCTGTGATCCCCTTTATTTCACAGATGAGATTGTTTCCAATCTGCAATGACCAATAACCTGGTCAAGATTGTAGTTGACATAGTTGGTCACTGCATGTGTTTCACATGCAGAATTCAATGATTACAGATATCCTAAGCTTGTACTGTGTAAGTGCTTGATTAATGCAATCTTCCCTTGAAGGGCCTCACATCACACACATGTAGAGGCTGTATCTTCTGTCCAATTTGCATGTGATGCCTGCCACTTTTCGTTTCATTATATTTTTGCAATTTAGATGAGAATGGAAGGAAACATTGGTCCTGAAGCCCTGATGAAGGGCTCCTGCCCGAAACGTTGATTTTCCTGCTCCTTGTATGCTGCCTGACCTGCTGTGCATTTCCAGCACCACTCGAATCTTGACTCTAATCTCCAAAATCTGCAGTCCTCGATTTCACCTAGAGTTAACCATGTCAACCCCCCTTATGAAGCACTGCCCTTAATTAAAGTCACATTGGTGGTGATGTCAGTGACCCCTGCCCCAACTCCTGAAATAAACTGTATTCCCACTGCTTTATTGTCTGTCACCCATATAGCCCTGAAGAAGGGCTCTGGCCCGAAATGTCGATTTTCCTGCTCCTCGGATGCTGCCCGACCTACTGTCCTTTTTCCAGCAACACACTCTCAATGCTGATCTCCAGCATCTGCCGACCTCACTGTCTCCCACTCATACATGTAGAGATGCCTCACATCATAGTTATTGTCCCACAACATCCCAGGTTGCTGCCTCCAGTCCCTACAACTGACTTGCCCATCACACCACTGGTTTCTGATAACCTGCCTTGCCTTTCAATAAGTACGTACCCAGGACTGACCGTGGTCCAAACTTCTGAGCAACTTGGAATGACAACCTCCACTGAGAAGTGATTAGACCCCTGATTGATATCTGTGCTGCTCACTGACTGATTTCCACCAATCCCTGGGCTGGTTGCCCTGCATCTGCAGGACTGGCTGTGGCCTACTTGTTGGGCAGTAATAATATGGAACTCCTGACCTAAGCAGCAGACTGAACATGTCCCAAGTTTCTGAACTGAAATCGGATGCCGTCCTTGACTGTGACAACAACTCCTGTTTGCTGATGGTCTCCCTTGGCTTGACTGACTTGGTTGAAGTGTTTTTACCATGTTAGCTGCTGGCACATGCTGTGCGTGTGATATTCCATATCATGGTGCTATATAGCAAGACCTCCTCTCTCCCCCAACTAATCAACAATGGCATGCTGCCTAGCTTTTTATTGGAACTAAAAGATAATGTTAGACAGCAGTACTGAAAAAAGAGAGATATGTGGATGCTAGAAACCTGAAACAATGTGACAGGATTATTGAAACTTTGGCTTCTCCAACCTCCCACATCACTCAGCAGATCTGGTAGCATCTTTGAAGAGAAATCGAGAGTTAACCTTTTGGGTACGGTGACCCTTCTTCAGAGCTGAAAACATTCTGAAGAAGGTTCTGAGCTGAAGTTCAGAACGGAGGGTCACTGGACCTGAAATGTTAACTCTGGTTTCTATCCACAGATGCTGAGACCTGCTGAGATTTTCCAGCAATTTCTGTTTTTATTTAAGATAGCAGTACTGTTGGCTGAGAGTTCGAAATGTGCTGGCCGTGTGCAAAAAAGCAAATCAAGGCAAGGCAGTGAGCATCCAAGTAGGTGCGTGTTAAGAAAGCAAGCTGAGTTCCCCGAGATGCATTGTGTTCCAGTTCGTGAGATGGGTGCCTGTCCTTGCATACAAAGTTGTCTAGCTGCAGCTTTGCAATGAGAGATGTTTGTGCTGTCCAAAGTGCTGTATTGAAGTGATGAACCCTATTCTAAATGAGTCAGAGACGTGCCATGATATTGTGGTGAGGCTAGTGCATGACCAAAAGGTGCAGGCAGTCACTGCCCATGGAGTGAACCCAGAGATTTCTTTTTAAATACTGGCCCAGATGGAGACCTGATGGAGCAAGCAATGAACTGGAGGTGCCAAATATTCACTCCGACTTTCATGTTGGGAATTGTCGGCATCTAGTTTCTCTTCATTGTATGGGAATATAGGAAATTGATTATGAATGAGAGGTAATGATGAGATGTCTATGAATGCAAACAGGTCCCTGTCTCCCCTATCTCATTTCACTATTATACTTTTGAGTGGCAAATAGGGCATTTTTTTTCTCAATGTAGGGAATCTCATATTCTGTTCTTGCGTATTTCTTCAACTAATTTGCTATTGGTCACACCATTCAGAAGTTAGGAAGATTCCACCTTATGTGTTTGCTTAAAAAAAGAACATTGCAGTTTTATTATTTTATCTGAACATCTTACAATATCCCATTTAGACAGTAGTTTGCTATTGGATCTCTGCTAATGCCATTCTTCAGTTGGTCGCCAGCACTGCGATAGAGTGTAGTAATGCTGGGTGATGTAGGCTCTCTTCCCACTTCCCAACCTTCTTTGCTCTTCCTTCACAAACATGTACTTCTGTTTTCGCAGCAGAAACAAGAAATTCCGTTTGTGAATTTGCACGTACGCAGAGGGGCAGGAATTTGGTAGTATAGCGCTTCTAGACTTCCTGTGATTCCTTGAGGGCAGACACAGCCATGAGCCAGGAGATGGCTTTGTTCACTGAGGAACACAGCACAGTCCATGGCTTGTAAAATGCTTGTTTGGTGAATCTACTAGCAGCACTACTTGAACGAACCTTTCCCCCAGTATGTATACAGGTCATTCTGCTATAATGCATGTTTCGTCAATGAGAATTTGCTATAATGCAAATGATAAATTGGAGGCACTGTTTCTAAAGTGTAAATTTTTAAAGCATGTATTAGTTACAATGCAATTCTGGCCCCGTTAGTTTAAATGGTGCTGCTGTAATGCAATTTTCTTATAACAGGGGGTTCCACGAGAACGACGCCACCATGTTATAGCAGAACTGACTAGGTATGGTTTTGTAGCAGATATATTAACAACCCTGACACACATTCAGAGTGTTCTCCACACTTTTAATTTTGTTTTATATGGAAGCAAATTTGTAAGTTTGATTTAAAATCTAGCACAGATGAATTATTCTGTATTCTAGTTTAAAATTATGTTAACATTGAGCTCCTGTGCATCTGAGAGGATTGCTTTCTGTATTGTTTTACCAAAGCCCTTGAAGGTAAAGAACAACTACTAAACAGTTCCCTCGATATCTGGTTTTTAAAACATAAAAAATATATATAATACTTTTCTTAAAAAATCAAAATTTTCTACTCCTGAAGGAAACATACTATGAAGTGTTCCAGTATTCTTTGATGGTTTAATTAGTTGATTGATGAGACATGTCTGCACACCAGTCTGACACAAAGAATCTTGGAATGATATAGTCGAGACCATTCAGCCAATTGTGTCCATGCATAATCGGATGATTTCTATAATGTTTAACAGAATTTGCATACAACATTCAAAAATCCTGAGCTTTACTTCCTCTTGATGAATACAAATTAGTTAATTGGACAGTAAGATGTATGTATATATTTAATTAAATAGTTTAGAACTGTTAAATCTTTTTGAAAAATGCACCAAGGAAACCTTGTATTTTGGTTTGACAAAACTAATGGGAAATTCTCAAATGGATAATGGGTTGTCTGATCATGGCCTTCATTTGAGAAGCCATTCAGTATATTTGCAAGTGCCAGTTACCAAGACCTTAGAGTAGATTATGTCAGTCTGGAAATTGTGTGCACCTGAAACATAATTTGATGGAGGCGAAGAAACAATGTTTTGGGAATGTTAAAGATAATAAAACTAAAAGCATAATTAACACCTAATATCTGGAGTTTGAAAGAAACAGATGGTCTCTGCCATAAAAACAAAGTTCCGTGGGTATAAAAACAGGAAGTCTTGGAGAAACTCAGCAAGTCTGGCAGCGCTTATAAAAGGAGAAGCTGAGTTAAAGTTTCAAGTCCGATATGATTTCTTCTGACTTTTTTGGAAGAAGAGTTATATAAGACCGAAGCCTTAACTTTGTTTCACTCTCTGCAGATGCTGCTGTGTTGCTCTTTAGTTTGATAAGAAAATGCATTGCTTAAAAGATTAGTTTGGTTCTTGCTAGTTATAAGGTGAAGATCAAAAGTGATGATATAATGTTTCCTTTTGATTACAGCAAATGAAGAAGCACCCATGTCGTCAATGTGAAAAATCCTTCAGCTCTTCGCACAGTCTCTGCCGGCACAATCGCATAAAGCATAAAGGCATCAGAAAAGTATACACGTGCTGGTAGGTGCAATTGTTAACATTGAACAGATGCTCCCTCTCATGAAGGCAAAAAGTTCCGTGAGTTTATCAGTTCAGTCAGTTGAGGGTAGAGGAAGCGAGAGAGAATAGCTTAAGCAGATCTCAGATAGAAGAGAAAAGGGCTAAAAATAGAAAGTGCTGGAAAATCTCAGCAGGTCCAGCAGCATCTATAGAGAGTGAAAGGCAGAATTTGAGTTGCATATACTTTCTTTAGGATTGCAGAAGAGAAAAAAGGAGCTTGGGTTAGTTTTACTCTTTGTAATGATCCTAGAGCAGTTGACTGTTATTTAGACCAGTAGAGATGTTGCAGTGTTTATGTGTGTATGGTGCACTCCAGTTTACCCTTCACATATTTGAGAGAGCAAAGATGGGGCTGCAGTGGGGAAACTGAATGAGATTGGAAACTGGAGTGTGTGTTTGAGTTGAGGAGGAGTGGTGAAAGAGGGGCCAAAGGTTAAGTATCACAGAGTTCAAGAATGCAATTTTAATGACGTGGAGATTTTCTTTTTCCTCCAGAGATTGATCCAACAGAAGTAGGTTAAGGGAAGGTGAGTGATGATGAACAAAAGAGAATGATGGGAGATGGCCTTATTGATTGAAATCCTGTGAGTGCTGAACTGAAATGGAAGGATAGGAGTAATATTTGTAAGGAGGCTGAGGGTCTATCACTCTGTACTCCTTTACCCCATTCCTTCTCCTCCTTTTCCTTCCTATCTCATCTCATTTCTCCCACCTTTTAACCCTTTACTGCTTTCCAATTTTTATCTGTCTTTGTCTCTAACTGTGACTGATAATGTGCAAAGCAGAATGTATTGGACAAGCATCTTGAGGTGGCATTAGCAGCAGTGGGGAGTTGGCCATTAGACAGAAGTAGCGATCTGGAGCTCATGATGATGCACAGTTAAAATTGACCAATGTATCAGGTATTTGAGAAGTACTGCTGGTGATGTTGATGTACATTTGGATAGGATCCGAAAGTCTTTTGGCAACTGGTAACCTATAGAACATAGAACATAGAACATAGAAGAATACAGCGCAGTACAGGCCCTTCGGCCCTCGATGTTGCGCCGATCCAAGCCCACCTAACCTACACTAGCCCACTATCCTCCATATGCCTATCCAATGCCCGCTTAAGTGCCCATAATGAGGGAGAGTCCACCACTGCTACTGGCAGGGCATTCCATGAACTCACGACTCGCTGAATAAAGAACCTACCCCTAACATCTCTCCTATACCTACCCCCCC
>NC_057710.1:41739315-41761170 GCF_004010195.1 Chiloscyllium plagiosum
CCCCCTCTGACCCTACTAAAACATTTAAACGCTGGGACCTGCAACAGCCAATCCTGTCCCTGTTCTAGCCATGTCTCCGTAATAGCCACAACATCGAAGTCCCAGGTACCAACCCACGCTGCAAGTTCACCTACCTTATTTCGTATACTTCTTGCATTGAAGTATACACACTTCAAACCACTTTCCTGTTTACAGGCACCCTCCTTTGAAATTGATGCCATGTTCCTAACCTCCCTACACTCCAGGTCCTGCACCCTAAAGCTACAGTCTGGGTTCCCATGCCCCTGCAGAGTTAGTTTAAACCCCCCCCAGAGTGCTGCTCTGCAACCTTTAAAAGCCTGGCTTGGTCAGTGCTAAATTATCCTTTTCCTGTTTAAAATTCCAGTGAGATGCCATAGATATGCACAGAGCGCTATCCATGAAAATGTTTAAACCCTGGTTTCCTAGGGGGGGCTTGTAGTAATTTAAAATAAAAAGAAGGCAAACTTTAGTCAACAGAACTGCAGTAGATTGACATTCTATTGTCCTTTCAGCTTGGATTTGCAATAAAATAGTTATCTGACAGAAAGGAAACCAGCTCTGAGTAGCAGCTGCCCGCCATTCCTCTGCGATGCACTGATGTAAAAACAAACATAGGTCTTAGAAAATCTGTTGTTTTTAATAGTTAGAAGAATAAAAAGTTTGAGAAGCAGATAAGTGAGTCACGTTTAGCTTAAAGCACTAAAAACAATCCCAGAATATAAAAGTTTAGTATGGAGTATGGACATCTCCCACTGTGGGTTTGAAGCTGATTGACAACATTTCATTGAAAGGCATCCTGACTTAATGCACAGCGTATGGATATTTTTAGGCCAGTTTCTGGAACCCGAGAATTATGTTGCCCACATAAGTAATTAAATCATGGAGGAAGTTGTAATGCGTCACCACAAGGATCTGTGCAACACAACATTCTATGAAAGATTGTATTTTTCTTTCATGGACGGAGTCAATTTTTATCATTTCAAGTAGTGTGCTACTCATATAATAAATAGGTTGATTACTTTTAGCCTGATGTTGACAGAATGTTAGTGACTTTTTTTCCCTTTATTCTTCAATTTGGACATTGCTGGTAAGGTAAAGCATTTGTCACCCAAGCCCAATTGCTCTTGAACCCCAGTGGCTCACGAAGAATTGACTGCATTGCCATGGGTGTGAGGTCATAAATAGGCCAGATCTTGTAAGTTTATCGATCCCAAAAGGACATTGGTGAACCAGATGGATTCGTGCAATTGATGATTGTTCCATGGACACCAATGTTGAAGCTAGCTGTCAGCTCCAGATTTTGTGAACTGAATTTTGAACTCCTCCAGCCTCACTGGTGGGATCCAAACCCACAGCCTCTGAGCATTTTCCAGGGACTCTGGATCCCTGTTCCAGTTAAATTAACCCTATGCCATCATTTCTCCCTTTGGATTAGGGAGAAGAATTTGTTGGCTTCCCATTATAGTGAAATGCTGATTGTCCTGTGTCCTGTGTTGCAGGTTTCCATTCATTTGAAATACGGTCCAGTTCAATGAACTGCTTATTTGGTGTCAATACGAAACATTAGGTTAGAGCCCAAACTCGAGTAAGAGCATGGGTATTATGCATAATTCAATCCAAAATGCTTCCCCTATTATTGCATGCCCACATTTTGGCTTTTTTGTTGTTGTCCGATTTATTGGGCAGACAGAAATCAAATAGTTAAGTTCAATAATCCATAAGTAATAAATACATTGTTTTATAGCAACTTTAAGAGTTAGCTGCCAGGGATTATGATGAATTATTTACTTACGATGACTCCCATCATTTTTAGTTATTGAAGCAATTTCAGACAATACCAAATGTTGTCAGCAAATGTTTTTGATAAAATTACCGTGTAGTTTGACGATGATCAACCAATTTGTGCAAATATTAAGAATGAAAATGATCCAGTGCATTTTGCACATCTATAATGAATGACTATATATTTCAACTGATAAAATGTTGTTCAGTAATATGAGATTGGAGGGGAAGATTATATGGAGAACCAGAAAGGATAGCAAATGGATATAGGAAAGAAAAGAGAAAATAAGGAAAGCAATCAAATAGCGTGATCAACTAATGCAGAAAGTATTGGAATAAAATTACTATTGATGGGGTATGATGCAATAGCTTTAGCAGAGATATGTCTTAGCTTGAGGCAGGGATGAGAGTTAAATATTCCTAGTTATAAAATATTCAGGAAGAATAGAATGATGAAATGGAAGGAGACTTGGCAATATTAAGAAGCTTTTTAATCATAACAATAGAACAATTGGGAATTGTGTAAATGTTGAGTCTATTAGGTTGGAGCTAAGGAATAAAAAGGCTATTATTATGGTATTGGAATCTTATGGCAGACCCCAGCAGTGGGAAGAAAAATTCTTGTTCAAACTTCGCTACTATAAACATAGAGAGCATTTTAAAATTTCTGTCATTGAGTACGCTTAAGATGGATATCAATCGATTTCTAGATGTTAATTAAATTCAGAGATATGGAGCAGCACGGGAAAATTGCTTTGAGGTAGATGATCAACCATGATCTGTAATGTTGGAGCAGGTTTGAGTAGTTGAATGACGTACTTCTGCTCCTATCTTTATAAGTTGGATCTCGCACTTTTGCATTAACAGAAGACAGAGAGTGAGATGTGATAAGGAATTATCCTTTCCTAGATATGTTCTCTCCAGACAGCCTTGGGGTTAGAGACAGGTTGGGGACCTTTGCACTTCTTGATGTACATATATTCTTGACTTTCCTATTAAGTTTTTAAGAAATGGTCTGGCAATTCTCAGATAATTGCACATTCGAGAAAATTCAAAACTGTAACAATTCATCACAAGGTGACCATCTGGAATTGCAAACATAACAGGATCAACAGAAGGTGGCACTTAATGCCAAAAATATTATCATTTATAATACCAACAAAAATAATCTTTTGTGATCAGATTTTCCCACAAGCAGATATATAACCATACCTGGATTTACATCTAAAAAAATATTTAAATGGAGATTTCCTATTCAGCACACAACATCCAAAGCAAACAGATTCTTGGATTTTGAAGAAAGAATCCTTTTTGTTGTAACACAAGTATCAGAGTCGTAACTTGCTAAGTACATCTTTGTCCATTCCTGGGCAAGTCCTGTAACTAAGAATGAAGCTATCTAAAGAGCTACCGCACGATTCTGTACCAATCTCTGGGGTAATAGTCCAGAGTGTGGTGCTGGAAAAGCACAGCAGGTCAAGCAGTAGCCGAGGAGCAGGAGAATTGACCTTTCGGGCAAGAGCCTGATGAAGGGCTCTTGCCCGAAACATGGATTCTCCTGCTCCTCGGCTGCAGCCTGACCTGCTGTGCTTTTCCAGCACCAAACTCTTGACTCTGATCTCCAGCATCTGCAGTCCTCTCTTTCTCCCTGTATGGGGAAATACACTAGAGTCACATCCTTGATCCAAGGATGGGAATGGCAATCACTAAGTCAAAACAGGTGGTGTAGTAGACTGCCTGTCTTCTAGAAAATGTAGAATGGTGAGAATTGACAGAAACCATTCTTTGGTGCCCTTTGGCAATGACAAAACACAAGGTAGCCATCCACAGAACCTACAAGGACAGTTTGAATCCAAGACACTTTGTGAATAATTCTTTTTTTGAAAGACAATCCTGCAGTGGAACAAGTTGGGAAAAGAATTATTAATATAGCCATCACTGGAAATCTTCAAGACCTAGTTTTAGATCACTTCCGTTTATATCTTTTTCATTATCAGGACTACCATATCAACAAGTTACTTCTGGTTTAGATTATACTAACCATATAAATGTTGGCAGAACACATAGTCATAGAGTCATACAACACAGGATCAGATCCTTTGGTTCAACCCATCCATGCTAAACATGATCCCAAACTAAACTAATCCCACCTGCCTGCTCCTACCCCATATCCATCCAAATCTTTCCTATTCACCTATATTTGTAAATGTCCTTTAAACATTAAAATTGTACCTGCATCCACCACTTTCTCAGGAAGTTCATTCCATGTGTGAACTGTTAGTCTGTGATGCCGACATAACCTAAACAGAGGCAGGAGAAGGAAGAGGAGACAAATCTAATGTCCTCATCCACTAAATGAATAAAGTAACAAAGTATTAATAATGGTCAACTTCACACAGAGGTAAACTGAGGTAGGGGAAAATCAAGTGACAAATAACTAAAAAGGTTTATGCATTACATCCTGCAAGTTTTTCTGGGTCAATGTGATACTTGCTCAACAAAGATGGAGACTGTTGTTATTATTGTAGTAATTTCCCAAATGACCATTTCTGGTACCTTGTGATAGTTGCCACATCTCCCAGAATGTGGTAATGTTTGCGATAGTTCTCTGCTGTAAATCCTTCTTTAACTTTGCTTCAACTTGGTCATATCTAGTGTTTAGTGGTCAAGACATCCTGGATAACAAGTATGGTAGCAAGAAATAAATTTATTCATGTATAATTACTAGGAATTTGGGAAACTGTATGCACTGACCATGAGGATTAGGAACAGGAGTAGGCCATTTGGACCCTCAAGCCAACTCTACTATTCACCAGCATCATGGCTGATACACTGCTTCCCCTGAAAGCTAAAGAACCACTTGGCTCCACCCAGAGCCAATTTAATAGCCCCTTCAGACCAATAAACTTGTACAGTAATTGTTCTTAGAAGTTAAATGTGAATAGTTAAACAGTGTAACAGTACCTAGGAACCATAAAGTAAATACATTTGATATGAAAATTTGAAAAGGAGATGTTCTGGGCCTTAAATCCAAACATAATTTAGGATGTTGTGAGGAAGATTCTCCACTCTGCCCATAACTTAGTCTGAGCAAAAACATACTTATGCCCAATAAAAGGACATTCACAATAAAAACTTTGCCACATATCAGTTGAGTTCATAAGTCAGACTAAACTTGAAATGTTGAGTGTATTTTTCTCTCTCTACAGACCCACTCAGCTTCTCTAGCAATCTCTGTTTTTGCTTCAGCACAGATTAACAATTTTACTAAATTGTTAAACAACATTGGCTTTATCTAAATTTATGTTTTTAAATTTACAGCCGAAAACAGAGGTCTTACAGCCAGATTACACAGCAGTTTTTTTTAAATTAAATTGTACATGAACTGTACTATTTATTTAGAAATGGCTAGTAGAAATATAAACAAATTTTCACATTTTCAGTGGATGAGCAAATATGGTTTACAGAAAATTCAGTGTCTTCCCTGTCAAGTTCATGTTTTTCTCACTTTCACTTCTCTACATCTATTTCTCTTTTGTTAATTTCTGTTTCTGTTTACTTTTCTTGCTTCACTTTTGGTTTCATTCTGTCCATGTGGCTCCAGATTCGCAGCAACATTGTTGACTCATGACTGCCATCTGGGTAATAGGTGTGGGCAATAAATACTGGCCCACCTAGTGATGTCAACTTCTAATGAATGAATAGGCTCCTTATTTGGTTTTGTGCCCCTCATTTATACAGTGCTCCTTTATACTGCCTCTCATGTCTCCTTTCTGAGTCCTTACTGACCATATCCTTGTGCACCTGTTCACCTTTCACCTCTCTTGCCACTTTCATCCAACACTCTTGAGCTCCTTTCCTATTAACTCCCCTTTAATCTGCTCTTTCCTGAGACCCCATTTACCTATTTGATCAGCCATTTTCCTTTTGTCCAATCATTGTCCTCCACAGCCAGTAACCCTTCCTACCAATTAGCCCTGTGGCCAAACATTTCAACTCCCCCTCCCACTCTACCGAGGACATGCACTTCCTGGGCCTCCTCCAAAGTCACTGTCTTACCACCCGGCGCCTGGAGGAAGAACGCCTCATCTTCTGCCTCGGGACACTTCAACCCCAGGGCATCAATGTAGACTTCACCAGTTTCCTAAGTTCCCCTCCCCCATCTTACCCCAGTTCCAACCTGCCACTCAGCACTATCCTCATGAACAGTCCTACCAGCTAATCTTCCTTCCCACCTATCCGCTCCCCCCTCATCTCTGACCTATCACCTTCATCCCCACCTCCATCCACCTACTGTACTCTTGGCTATCTTCGCCCCAGCCCCATTCCCCCTCTCATTTATCTCTCCCGGAAGCTTCCTGCCTCATTCCTGTTGAAGGGCTTTTGACCAAAATGTCAATTTTCCTGCTCCTCCGATGCTGCCTGACCTGCTGTGCTTTTCCAGCACCACTCCAATCTAGACTTCCTACCATTCACTCCACTTCCTTTGGTCTCCCAGACTAAAAGCCAACCTGCCTATTGGCAAGCTCCTTCTTTTTCCCAAGTTCATAGCAACAAAACAGGTTTGTTTTTAAAAGAGTAAAAATTAAACAAGATCATTATGTTCTCAGCAGTGTGTGAACTTGCTGTTTTATAACAATCTGAATGTTCATAGGTAAGAACATCAAGGCCTTTGATTTGCAATGATTGCTTCAAAATTCAATTTTATGACAAGATATTCTGAAATTTTGATTTGTGCTTTGAGATCCAGTTCTTCTATTTCAGAAAATTGTGAGTTTGACATGGGTGTTTCTTTACATTTTTATATCATATATGAATTGACACTTTGAGGAGAGATCTCAAGAGTGAATGCAAAGTGAACCAGTCTCAGATAGATATCTGGTGTTCAGCACTGCTTGGGTGGGGCTGGGATGGGAAGATTAGATGTTCTGGTGATACATTGGTACTCACCATCCATCCACCTTTTTTTAAATACCACCTGGTAGATCTGTGGATCCACTATTGGACTGTTTGCTTACCTCAGGACCACAACTCCAGAGTGGAAGACAGCGATCTCCGTTTCAAGGGTCTGCAGAAGCAGAGGAGGCAATGATAAGAAAATGGTTTCAGGCTTGGAGAAACTTAGGCAAGGAAGGAATTTGACAGTTCTGAATTAGGGGTGGTAAAGTTTGGCAGCATAAGGCAGCATGGAGGAAACTTTTGGTGGGGAATTGCATTGGAAGTGTTGGATTGTGCTGCAAAGGAATTGTCCTACACCTGCCAGCACAGGTTAGTACAGATCTGAGAGCTCTACAAATATGTGATTTTTTGTACATATTTCTGTGTGTCTCTCTCTCTCTTTCTCTGTGTGTTTGTCTTCATTATCACAGATTACAATATTAATGTTTTTGAAATACAGCAAACTCTGTTTTAACTAGCACCTTATGAACAGGCACTCTTGATAAAGCGGCAAAATTTATGTATCTCAAATATTGTAAAGTTTAATGCATAATTCTGTCCAATTACTACAATTTTAAAATTTATTTACCTCACTGCAAATATACTTGTTGTTCAATCAAATGGCCACACGAGATGTCAAATACCGCGATCTACTGTGATGTCTGAGTAGTTAGTCGAGGGTGTGAATGAGAATGTTCTCTGCCAGTGAGTTCTATTCAAGGCAAAGTTGCATTATTATTTAAGTGGTTTATGCTATAAATAAAGTGTAACAGTGATGTGTGTACCTCCTGCATTATATTCCTATTACTTAGTGTGTGTTTTTACATTAATTATGTGGACCTCTTGATTATCTGGAATATTTGATCAATTGGCACATTCCTAGTCCCATAAGTGCCAGATAATCAAAAGTTTACTGTATCAGAAAAACAGTGCATATACTTTCTGTTTGAGAAGATTGCAAAATTTGCTGCTGTTATGTTGTATAAAAATTGCGAAAAACAAACCACAACCACCTCTTCTGTGTCACATAATATGCTAACGCTTCAGCCTACTCGAGCTGTACCTGCTCTCTGACAGTGATATTCACTTGGTTACCCTACACTGTTCCTTCACCTTAAGAATTGCCCAGGTCATGGAGGACAGAGGAGGATTGGCACTCTGCTTTGCTCTAAGGGACCTGGAAGTCCTGGTGGACTTGGCAGTACAGAGGAGGTCTGTCCTCTTCACTCAGGATTGGCAGAGGATACAACATCCTGCTAGCCTGATCTGATGTTGCCACCTGGGTGATTGCTATTTCCTCTGCCCAGAGGAACGAGCAACAATGCCAGAAGTTCAATGACCTATGACCTACGGGTGTAAGTGCCACCATCTGCCAGTTCTCAATTCACTCTAATGCTGCTACAGCATTTAACTCCCTGCAAAGCTCCTACACTACAACTCTCACTATTGTAGGCAACACCTTCCCTCACTCACTCCCCCAAGCTCCCACACTACTAACCCTGCGCTGCCTGCTATAACTCATTCAGGACAAAGTACCACCTTTCCTCTCATTTGCACCAGCACTAACAGCTGCCCCACTCACTTTCAACTCACTCAATCCCTCCCTTTGTCTCATTCCAGTAGAAAACCACACTTGGTGGGGTGGCACGGTGGTTCAGTGGTTAGCACTGCTGCCTCACAGCATAAGGGACCTGAGCTCAATTCCAACCTCAGGCGGCTATATGTGTGGAATTTGTATGCTCTCCCTATGTCTGCATGGGTTTCCTCCAGGTGCTCCAGTTTCCTCTCAGAGTCCAAAGATGTGCAGGTTAGGTGCATTGGCCATGGGAAATTGCCCACAGTATCCAGGGATGTGTAGGTTATGTGCATTAGGTATTGAAAATGTAGGGTTACAGGGATACGGTCTGGGTGGGATGCTCTTCGGAGGGTCGATTGTCTGTTTCCACACTGGGGGAATTCTTTGATGATGATGAGATAAAGCCAAGAGGGGTGATGGGTGCTCTGCATTCATCTCTTTACCCCCTACGAGGGTAGGATCCTTGCCCTGGATGGTGAGGGCCATAACTATTCCAGTGATTATGTGGAAACCTCTGTGTCTCAGCAGCCAAGATAGAACCATTATCCTTTGATGTGCTGCACCCCATTAGTGCCTTTGTAAACTTGCTGTTAACATGTCCAAACATCTATCTCATTTCTTCAATGCATTATCCTGTCCTGTAACTCCCACCAGCTCAGATACTGACACCTCGGTGGTTACATTAGCTACATTCGAGTTCAGAGCTCCTGCTGCTGAGCCCTTCACTGACATGTCTCTGCAGTTGGCCAAGGAAGGAACACCAAGGCAAATAGGCTCCATTGTGTGGCAGGCTTCCTCTACCCTAGCTATAAAGCCTGGGACTGCACTGAGATAGAGTGAGTCGAAGATGGAAATAAAGACAATCTGACACACTTAGCTGATGCAGATGAGACTTCTTTGGAAAAACTTCCTGCATTTGTAAATATATGTTCACTTTTCATCATCAGCTGTGTAAACAAATGTCATGTTAGCTGCAGCTACAAGAATGAAGGTGCAAAGGCTAGCTATCCTTAGAGCTGCACAATGTTTATGGCCCAAAGTGTGAGGTGTGCAGCTCCTGCACCACTTGCAGGCTATGGGACCTTGGAATCTTTCCTGGCTGCAGTACGTTGCTGGTGGATTTGATTTGTAATATTGCATCATGTGATCAAAAGTGTTTGGGGTTAGGATTTGTACTCCATGCTGTCGGTCACTGTGAAGATTCATGTACGGTTTTTTGTGATTACAGCTGTATTTTACCTGCACTAGGTACAATTGCCCTTTGAAGGTCCTCCCTCTCAGTATTAAACACTTACCCTGCCCAATGTAGAGGCTCCCACACACCATCATATCAGGAGTGGTTTGAGGACTCCGGGTCAGTACTCGAGTTTACAACATTGAGAGAGGATCTGATTAAAACTTACAGAATAATAAGAGGCCTGGATAGAGTGGATCTCAAGAAGTTGTTTCCACTTGTAAGAGAGATTAGGATCAAGGGCACACCTCAAGTGAAGGAATGATCCTTCAGAACTCATAGAGTATCATAGAATCCCTACAGTATAGAAACAGGCTCTTCGGCCCAACAAATCCACACTGGCCCTCCGAAGAGTAACCCACCCAGACCCATTCCCCTCCCCTATTACCCTATATTTACCCCTGACTAATGTACCTAGCCTACACATCCCTGAACATTATGGACAATTTAGCATGGTCAATTCACCTAACCTGCATACCTTTGGATTGTGGGAGGAAACTGGAGCACCTGGAGGAAATCCATTCAGACATGGGGAGAATGTACAGACAGTCACCCAAGGCTGGATTCAAACTCAGGTCCCTGGAGCTGTGAGGCAGCACTGAGCCACCGTGCCGTCCACAAAGACAAGGCAGAGTTTCTTTAGCCAGAGGGTGATTAATCTGCGGAACTGATTGCCTTAGAAGGCTGTGGAGGCCAAGTCATTGAGTAAATTTAAGACCAAGGTAGATTCTTGATTAGTAAAGGGATCAAGGGTTACAGGGAGAAGACTGGAGAGTGGAACTGAGAACGATATCATTTTGGAATAGTGGAGCAGACTGAATGACCTAATTCTGCTTCTATATCTTATGCTCCCACGGTCATGATTTCAGATTATATCGCCAAGGCTTAGTTGTAGGTGAAAAATAGGAGAGTAGCCAACGATAGATCCTTGGGAGACACTGGATATAATGATGCAGGAATGGAAGAAATGCCATTGCAGGGAGATGCCAGGCTATAACTCAATTAGAATGGAATGAAGTGAGCACAAAGCACAGTCCCACTCAGTTGGACGGCAGCCGAGCCCTTTAGATGAGGATGGTACAGCCAGCCAAGTCGGAGACTGCAGACAGACAAGGAATTCTCCTCTAGACCATTGCCTCCTTGCCATATTTATCAATCAAAGATAATACCACAGAAACTTGCTGTGCAATAAGGCCTTTGTGTCTCATTGGCTATTTGTTATCACATTCCAAACTCTGCATCCTTGCCTGTTTAAATTAATTATCAACTTTTTGTTTAATCTGTACATCC
Source organism: Chiloscyllium plagiosum (assembly GCF_004010195.1). Lineage (NCBI taxonomy): Eukaryota > Metazoa > Chordata > Chondrichthyes > Orectolobiformes > Hemiscylliidae > Chiloscyllium > Chiloscyllium plagiosum. The sequence continues at coordinate 41,750,157 of NC_057710.1, forward strand.
GTTACTCCAAATGACAGAAGCAATAGTTTTTCCTTGGCTGTTCTTTGTTTCTTAATTTTATAAACCTCTCTTAATTCACCTTTATGCTTTCCACTCCAACGTGCAATGCCTCAGTCTTCATTTTCTTTACATATACTGAATAGCCAGCTCTACAAAGCAAGCCTTCAGAACAATTACTTCTGCATAATTGCACAAGATTAGTTAAGCTGTCTTTCAAATCAATTCTATTTGAGAGTAAAATCATTACATCCACGTAATTTAGTTTTGCACAACATTCCAGTCATGATCCATTTCCCACTTTATTAAGTTTGTTATATATCAGAAGTCTGCATTTTGACATTTGGCGCTGTCAGTGAAAAGATGAACTATCAGTACTTGACAACAGAGGAATGTGTACTGCTCATCACCAGATTCTCAGTGTTTATTATGAGGCTCTCTGTTCCAAAGCGGTGGAGCACTGGCCCTCCGTTTTCATGCTATATTCTATACACGTCTTGGATATATTTTGTTTATCATGCTTCTATGTAATGGATAACTGATAAATGCCATTAAATTGAGTCTTTTGAGTTCATGGACTATATTTCCAATTGTTTCTTAAGTTCTGAGTATATTTATGGTTATGGTTATGTCACCATTTAAGTATGAAGTTATCTTTGCACAATGTTCTTGTCACTTTCAACCTAATGGCAGAATGGAAATGAAAACACAAAATGCTGGAAACACTCAGCAGGTCAGACAGTATCTGTGTAGAGAGGAGTAAATTTAATATGCTGACCCTTCATTAGAACAGTCAGGTAGAATCGTCAGAATCCGAACAGGTTGGATAGACCTTGCCTCTAAGCACCACTGTGTATTGAGTAAGACTGGCATAGCGGGAACTGTCTTTTATTTGTCTTTTTCAATCAATCTAAAGATATAGCAAGAATCTACTTTGTGCGTCTCTCCAGGCAATATATTAAAGGACAAGGACAGATTGGCCTGAGAATGATTTTGAATTAGATGCAGTTGCTTGGTTTGATTCTAATACACTCCAAATGAGCAGTGCAGTGCCAGTGTAAATTATTCTTGAATGTCAGCTTGGATTTTGAGGTGATGATGATGCAAAACTAACATTCGTTCTCATTACTCCATTGAAACTGCAATCTGCAAAAATTGCAATCCCAGATGATAATCGAGCTTTCCAAATTCTGGAGTAATTTGGAATTTTCAAAGGGCTGGCAGAAGGAAGGGAACAGGAAATCAGCTTGCTTCAAATTAATGTTCCATTAATCTCTGTAAGGAGCTAGCTAAGGAGAATTTCTGATGGAAAGGTGACTTCTAAACTTTTTTTCAGTGAACCCAAACAGTCTGATGCATATCAATGCCCAGCTGTCTGATTCAGTCTGGGGACATTTGACAGTGTACAAGACTGAATTTTCATGGGTCAACTCTTGCTGAACTCAGCACTATACATGTTTCTGTATTGGCATCACCACATCCCTCCAAGCTCCAACTCTTCTTATCCGGCCCTCTGATCAGCTGCCTTCTATGATTTGATTTGGTTAATTATTGTGGGCAGTGTACAGTGGAAAGTATGGTTTTGCATGCTATTCAGATAAATCATACCTTACGTAAGTACATCAGGGTAATAAAACAGAATGCTTTGTAGTATGACAGCCACTGAGAAGGTGCAGAGAAAGATCAACTCTCTATGTATGAGAGATCTGTTCATAAGTCTGATAACATTTTCATGCAGAGAGTAATGTGTGTATGGAATGAGCTGCCAGAGGATGTGGTGGAGGCTGGTACAATTGCAACATTTAAAAGTCATCTGGATGGGTATATGAATAAGAAGAGTTCTAGAACTAGATTAATTTAGGATATCTGTTCAGCATGGATGACTTGAACCAAAGGGTCTGCTTCCATACTGAACATCTCTATGACTCTATAACAGCGGGGAAAAGTTGTTCTTGAATCTGTTGGTATATGTTTTCAAACTTTTGTATCTTCTACCTGATGGAAGAGAGAAGGATCTTTGATTATGCTTGCTGCTTTTCTGAGGCAGTGGGAAGTATAGACAGAGTCAGTGGAAGGAAGGTTGATTTTGCTGATGGATTTGGCTGCAATCACAACTCTCTGTAATGTTCAGCGAGACAAGCCTCCATCATGGCTGCTACCTGCTTTTGCCTCTGGCAGTAGCCAGGCTGCTCCCGCTTTCTGAAGCTGACCCCCTGCTCAATGCATCAATTACATTTAAAAACAGTATTAGTGGTGGAGTTGAGATGCCCGGGCCAGGGTGCAGAATTGCTGGGCTTCCCTTTACAACATTTTATGAACAAGGGTGTATAATGCCTGCAGTTCTCCAGTCCTCTGGTACTTCTTGTGAGTCTAGTGAAGATTAAAAGACGATGGCCCTTGGCCCTGCAATTTCCATTTCCTCTTGCTTCAATATTTTCAGATGCTAATCATCCAGTCCAACTGCCTTACACATGTTAGGTACTTATAGTCTATCCACCACTCCCTTCTTATTAATTTTGAACCATTTTAATGACAGAGATGCCTCCTTTGTAATCAAGGGTAGCATCTACCTCTTTTGACAAAGACAAATGCAAAAAATTCAATTAACATAAGCTATGCTGCTTGCCTCCATGTGTAAGTCCCCCTTTTAGTCTCTAAACAGCCCTACTCCTCTTCTTACCACCCTTTTGTTACTCATGTACCTACAGAAGAATTCAGGATTCAACTTTAAGTGGGCCACAAGTCCCTTCCCACTCTTTAATGTGCTTTTACAGCTCCCCTCTAAACGTTCTGTATTCCTCATGGTTTTTGATTGTATTTTGTTCCTTACACAGGTTACAAGTTTCATGTTTCTTTTCTAGCACCAAGCTGTCACTAAATTTTAGCAACAGTGTAATTGTCCTGAAGGATCTCATTAAATCAGCATGTTTCCATCAGCAGAGCACTGATGGCCTCTAACATTCTAGACCTCTGCTGCCATGAAAAGCAATCACACTAATTAGATTTGATGACACAATCATCACGATAAATGTTGCTCACCTCTGGGGTAAAGAAACAGCAGGATTGTTGACACAGACAACAGACCCACTAAACAAATTTGGTGACCAAACAAGCACAATAAATGCTATTTGTTTCCAAGTAAGAACAACTTTGTGCTGGAGAAATGAAAGCTATTTTCAGTATGCTTTCCGGGTTGCTGTAGAAGATGCATTTCTATTTCTGTTAAACTGGCAATTAGGCTGCCTGAGGGTTGAAACATTTGTGCCAGAATTCCAGCTTTTGGATAATGAAATTCCGCCCTTTTCACCTTTTCTCAAACTCCTCTACCCCACTTGCTGCCTCCCAAAACAGCCAAAGTTGGGCAGACAGTCTCAACCTGCAGACTCTCCAATAGTGAGAGCCTTGGCATGTGGCCCAAAGGAGCCTCCGATCAGTTCGGATCTGGCTGCCATCAATTATCTCAGCTGAAGGGCACACTCTGTTGTTGACCATTCTCTGAGCCAAGCTTGGAGAGAGTGAGAGGGGAAGCTTTGCACTAACTTCTGCAAGATTTGGCAAGTTAGGCAAGGAGGGTCTGTCAGAAATAGAGTCTGCTGAGTAAATGAGGTGGGGCTGGCAGAGTACAGAAAGCACATATTGAGGAAACAAGTAGGAGAGGGCTTGCTGACTGAGTGGAGAGTCACTCTTGGGGAGAGATGCTGCTCAGTGAGTGGTGGAGTGGAGTTCAGGCAGAGACTGCTGAATGAGTCGGTTGAGGGAGGGAAGTGGGAACACAAGAGCCCAGCACAAGAATACAAGAATTCGGAGCAGGAATTGGCCACCTGAGTCTGCTTGATGCCAGTTTTCACTCCTATTGGGTCTGTGTTGATTCCATTGCTAACATTCACAGCATGTATTGTCATTATAAAGCAGATGGAGAATGTTGACAAATTAATGTGAGCAACTCAATTTGAGGAGGGACAAACCCTCATGCTTGAAGGCGTTGATGGCCTTTGTGAATTTATATACTAAAGTTACTACTGGCATCCTCGATCATGTTCAATTTTAACAGTTTTCAGAAGGCATTCAATACAGTGCCATGCAACCACCTCATGAAGGATGTTATAGCTTCTGAACTAAAAGGGACATTAGCAATGTGGACACAAAACTGGCTGAGTTATAAGTAGCAATGAGTTATAGTCAATGGATATTTTTTGGGCTGGAGGAAGTTTATAATGGAGTTTTCAGGGGTTGTGAGTGATCCAGATCTTGATGTACATGGGACAATTTCAAAGTTTGCAGATGATAAGAAAAATGGAAGTACTGCAAACTGTGAGGAGGACATGTACTCTCTCGAACGGACATAAATAAGTTGCTGGAGTGGATGATAGATGGCAGATGAAGTTCAATGCAGAGAAATGTGAAGTAGTGCATTTTGGTAGGAAGAACATGGACAGAAAGCATAAAATGAGGAATTTAATTCTAAAAGGGGTGCAGAAGGAGAGTGCGTATATGTGTCCAGATATTGAAGATTGCAGGACAGATAGAGAGTGATATTAATAAAGCACACAACACCTTCAGCTTTATTGATAGGGTCATGAGTATAACGGCAAGGAGGTGATGTTGAACTTTTTACAAGATACTTGTTAGACCTTAGCGAATTTGAGTCCATTTCTTAGTGCCACACTGAGGAAAGGATGTGTATGTGTTGGAAAGACTGCAGGAGTGATTAACAAGAATTGATCCAAGGATAAGAAACTCCAGCTTAGAAGATAGATTGGAGAGATTGTGACTGTTTTCTTTCAAGAGAAGAAGGCTGAGAGAAAATTCTAACAGCCATTTTCAAAACTATGAAAGATGTGGATAGAACAGATAGGAAGAAACCGTTCACATTGGTAAAAGGATCAAGAGGGCACAGATTTACAGTGATTTGCAAAACAAACAAATGTGTCGGAGGCAGGTCCATTTGAGACATTCAAAAGGACTTTGGAGAATTATTTAAATAGAAATAATAGGGGAAAAATCAGGAGAATACTATTGGGTTATGGTGCTCATTTGAAGAGCCAGTGTAGAAATGATGTGATTGAGAATGTGACAGTGGATTAAAATTAATCACAATGGAAAATAATTTGCAAAGCACAGCTATAGTGCTTTACTTCACTGAAATTGTATACAATCCAGCAAGGTTTGTTTAGAATGCTGTATCGACCCAATCCTCTATTAAATACAGTAAAGCTGAAATGTTGAGATCATTTTTGTGATTTTGTATAAATGCATTGGTTTACAGTCTTGACAGTAATAAAAGGTTAAAGCGGGGAAAAACGAATGTGTCTATTTATTTCAGTCTATTAATCTACCCATTTGAAGTGGTTTAGAAGCTTTTGCATTTCGGTACAGATGATAAAATATATTCACCTTTTTGTCTTTGGTCACTTGCATTGCTGCTGTTTTGATCATTGGAATGGGCATAAAAAGCCGTACATTTAATTTGTTGTAGTGGCATCAGATCACAAATACTTGTTGATCCATGCATCTCCAAACTGAAGAACGATTTTTGATCATTGCAGTCTGCTTCACTTTCACCCAAGATGTGTTACCCAGAAGAAAGCCTTGAATTTGTTAAGACCTCCCTTCACATATATATCCTCACAGTTAGGCTTGTATATTTGCTGTTAAAGTTACAGTGAATCCAAACCAAATATCTCTCACTTAATGCACAGAATGCAGCTACACTTAAAGTTTATTATGCAATCCACATGATGTATACTGAGCAAAATCAAAAGATTGTTTTTTGCAGTGACAGAGGAAATGAGTACTTGCTTCAGTGTAAGAGTGTATTTCTGAAAAATCTGGTTACTCATGAATGATTCTTCAATGTACTGAAAATGATATAGAAATATCCCCCACTGTTCCGTTAGAGAATGGGCTATTTCTGTCTGGCTAAGCTATTTTGGTTGTGAAATAATAAAAATAAACCCTTCCTGGTTTTCATCAGTTTTTCACTGCCCATCAGTAAAGCAAATTGAGTCAAAGACTCCCAAGTGAATTCTGGCCAAACCAGACCACTTCGACAATAATCTGTATGTTCTGCAGTCTGACCTTTTGATGTTCCAGTCTACATTCAGAAGGATGTTAGTTCTGCAAAGTTTTCAGATAATCACATAGGACCATTGCAATTCAATCACAGCAACTAATATTTAAATAATGGCTTTATAAAGGAATAGGATAGGTCAATAAGAGCATTATTGATTTAAAAGAAATTTAACACCAGGCCACAGAAAGAGATATCTGTACAGATAATCAAACACTTGGTCAAGTAAGTATTAGAGATAGGTGTGATGGCATGGAAAGGTTTAATGACCAGGACAAGGATCTTAAAATTGAAGCCTTATTGAAATTACTACAAGTTAGCAAATTCTTTCATTTTCTTTAATTCTTTTATTGTTACTGGCAAGGCTGGCTTTTGTTGCCTATCCAAATTTGACTTGAGTAAGTAATTTTGAGCTGCTCTCTTAAACTAATGCAGTTCATCTGGTGTAGCTATACTTAACGTGCTATTGAAAAGTGTGTACTCCTGGTTGACCTGATATCAATGAAGTAATAGTGATATAATTCTGGGACAAAACAGTATGTAGCCTGGAGAGGAACTTCTTATCAGTAAGCAGCAATATATATGGTGGCATTTCTTAGACATTTTCCGCCTTAAAGTCACTTGGGATCAGTGCATATCAATTGGCCCATTGCAGACATGCCAAGTTAAAATCTGCTGCTTTTCCTTTTGTTTGATATTGTAACTGAGCAATTTGCTTTGCCAGTGTGGTGTTACTCTCCTGGAGGCATCCTACCTCCTCATTTATGGACAACATTTAGCTAAGCAAATGTTATAGTTGTTAGGATTCTTCAATAGAAGAATGCATCGCAGCATCACAGAAGTGGTTTGTGGAAATGTGTAAAAATATGCATTTACAGATGGTTAGTGGTCACCATCTTGAATCTGTTGGGAGCAGACACTCTGTTTATTGGCCTTGTTTGACTTGGTGCCATTAGATTTCATGGGGTCAGAAAACTCCCTGCCAAAACCAATGTGTCATGATCTTTGTTGGCTTTATCCTGCTGGTTTGACAGGACATATCCAGAAGTAGTAATGGAGTGATAAGTGAACATACTTGGTGTAGTTTTAAGTCGACCTTCATGAGAGTTGCTGGTTTGCACTTATCAGGGCAACTGGGATCTTACGTCGCATATTGACAGAAGTAGCTAATTCATTTGATTTGATAAGGAATTATTATTGGATGTGTAAGTGGGAAATCCTTTTAATCTTCTTTAATATGGTACTGAGACAGAGGGATCTGCAATTTAACATCTCATCTGAAAAATAGTGTCCTAATAATACACCATTGACGTTTGACCCTACATCATGTCTTCATGTGCAGTTGCCTACTAACTCAGTTGGATACCACCTGTATTCCATAGAAATACCCTGAGGGCCGGATTCAATAGAATTGATACCTTAAGGATATTATCCAGGCACTTAGCAGGTCGAAGGTGATGAGCAAATCGGAAAGAAGGGCACAAAGTGGCAGTGTGAATGGGGGGCGTGTGGATGAGGGAATTCTATAATGTAAAACAGGGAGCTATTCATTGAACTCAATTTTCAAAACTAGAAACTTTCTTGAGGATCTCATACATAACACATCAGACTGGGGAATGCATACTGGTGAATATAGGTCATATTGAAAAAGACAAATTTGCAGTAATGCTTTCGATACGGAGCGGTCCCGGAGTAATGTAAAGATTTGTAGAAAGTGATAGGGAGACAGTTTTTTGAAATGACTAAGCAGATTTGGATTGGTCAGTCTAGCTAATTGTGAGCTCACTGAATACTAATCCATCACCTTTGAACTTGAGACCATGCAGCTGGCTTTTAAAGGAAAGAATGGAGGTGGAAAATTAATCACAATTAGTAGGGATCAAAGGCTTGAAAGTAAAGGCAAACAATTAATAGCAGATGATTGGATAAAACATATCAGGATGAATATCAAGTTAGAGGAAGCCATGAGTTAAGAAAGAGAAATTATTCTGATGAGGAGGAGGTAGGGAGTATTTAAATGAACTGAAATTGTGTGGAAGGGGAGATTGGGAGGTGACATTGTGGCAGGGAAATATTAATGCAGACGTGGATAAAATTTTGAGATCTCAGAAGTCATGATACCATACAACGTAGAAAATGTCAGTGGAGTAACTGGATGTAGATGGTAGAATTTTTGAGTGATCACAATCCCATCTCTTAAATATCCCTCTATTCCTTTCCTCTCTCAGAATGTTATCTAATCTGTTTTATAACAAATTCCATATTCTGTTGCCCTTTAGATGAGAAGGGGCTGCTTCTAACTTTCTAATTTTTAACCTGTGTTCCTGTTCTTTGAGTTTTACATATGGCAAACAATTTGTCTTTACTACTTTGGTTAACCTTCTTCATACTCTTTAATACTTTCTTACATCATCTTGAAGTCTTCTCTTCACCAAAGCAAGCAAGTCAAATTCCTTGATAGCTGAATTATTTATATCTGGTCCCACTCGAGAACTGCTGGATTTGATCAAAAGACCAAATTAGGATCACTACAGTCTCCAGTGGTTAGTGAGAACAATTTGTTTGGTTACCCATATAGAGATTGAACACTCTAATAATGAGACATTGTTGAGTTCTTGCACTATGTAACATTTTGTTTACGTTTCCATGACTGTTGTTTTTCCAGGAACTGCCCAGACTCAAAACGTACATTTACCAAAAGGTTTATGCTGGAGAAACACATTCGTCTTATGCATGGTATTAAAAATCCTGATATGACACAGATGCCAGAGCCGACAACCATAATGGAATCCCTAAAGAAAGAAGAGAACAAGGTGCATAACAGTGTATTGGGACCTATAGTTTGCTTAATATGTGGGGACTTCAATGTATCCTTACCTGTAACCAACACTAAAAAATAATGATTTGGAGATGCCAGTGTTGGACTGGGGTGTACAAAGTTAAAAATCACACAACACCAGGTTATACTTCAACAGGTTTAATTGCAAGCACTAGCTTTCGGAGCACCGCTCCTTCATCAGGTGGTTGTGCAATATAAGATCATAAGACACAGAATTTATAGCAAAAGATTACAGTGTGATGTAACTGAAATTATATATTAAAAAAATACAATTTCAATATCAATATATTGAAAATTAGTGCTTCCAAATAAGCCTGTTGGACTATAACCACCTCCTCCGACTTAAAGACTAGGGACACATCAGGTTAGCATCTCTTCTTTTTTACTTTGTGATAAGGGGACTAGCAGGGATGGCAGTGCAGGGAGAGCAATGTTCCTCCTGCATGATGTTTGAGGTGAGGGGCGCCATTAGTGTCCCATCCAAGTACATCTGCAGGAAGTGCACCCAACTCTCGCTCCTCCAAGACAGTGTTAGGGAACTGGAGCGGGAGCTGGATAAACTTCGGATCATTCGGGAGACAGAGGGTGTGATAGATAAGAGTTACAGGGAAGTAGTTACTCCTAGGCACGAAGAAAGCTGGGTGACTGTTCGAAGGGGGAAAAAACAGTCAGTGGATGGAACCCCTGTGGTCGTTCCCCTGAAAAACATGTATATCATTTTGGATACTGTTGGCGGGGATGACTTACCAGGGTTATGCAGTGGGGCCCAGGTCTCTGGCACAGAGCCTGTCCCTGTTGCACAGAAGGGTAGGAGGGAAGGGAGGAGAGTGTTAGCCATTGAGGACTAAATAGTTAGATGCTCAGATAGAAGGTTTGTTGGGAATGAACAACCTGTTGCTTCCCAGGTGCCAGGGTCCATGATGTCTCAGATCGTATCTTTGGGGTCCTGGAGGGAGAAGGTGACCAGCCTCAAGTCGTTGTCCATGTAGGTATCAATGACATAGGTAGAAAGAGGGATAGGAATTAAGGCAGGATTTCAAGGAGCTAGAGTGGAAGCTGGGAGCTAGAACAAACAGAGTTGTTATCCCTGGTTTGTAACCCGTGCCACGTGATAGCGAGGCAAGGAATAGGGAGAGATATCAGCTGAACACATGGCTGCAAGGATGGTGCAGGAGGGAGGGTTTCAGGTTCTTGGATAATTGGGGCTCATTCTGGGGAAGGTGGGACTTGTACAAACAGGATGGTCATCACTTGAATCAGAGGGGCACTAATATCCTGGGTGTGAAATTTGCTGGTGCTATTCGGGTGGGTTTAAACTAGCTCAGCAGGGAGATGGGAACTGGAGGTGTAGTTGCAGTACACAGGAGAATGAGAGTAGGGAGGACAGGGACAGGATTTCAGAGTCACAGGAATGTGCTGGCAGACAGCGAAATGGTTTGAAGTGTGTCTACTTCAATGCCAGAAGTATCCGAAATAAAGTAGGTGAGCTTGCAGCATGGATAGATACCTGGGACTTCGATGTTGTGGCCATTTTGGAGACATGGATAGAGCAGGGTGAGGAATGGATGTTGCAGGTTCCAGGGTTTAGATCTTTCATTAAGAACAGGCAAGGCAGTAAAAGAGGGGTAGGTGTGGCCTTGTTAGTCAAGGAGAGTATAACGGTGGCTGAAAGAACATTTGACGATGACTTGTCTACTGAGGTAGTGTTGACTGAGGTTAGAAACAGGAGAGGAGAGGTCACACTGCTTGGAGTTTTTAATGGGCCTCCGCAGAGTTCCAGGGAGGTGGAAGACAGGATTGGCAAAATTATTCTGGGTAGGAATGAAAGGAACAGGGTGGTCATTATGGGGGACTTTAACTTCCCCAACATTGACGGGAAATGCTATAAGGAGAAAGTGAGGACTGCAAATGCTGGAGTTCAGAGCTGAAAAATGTGTTGCTGAAAAAGTGCAGCAGGTCAGGCAGCATCAAAGGAGCAGGAGAATAGATGTTTCAGGCATAAGCCCTTCTTCAGGAATGAGGAGGGTGTGCCAAGCGGGCTAAGGTGAAAGGTAGGGAGGAGGGACTTGGGGCAGGGGCATTGGGAATGTGATAGGTGGAAGCAGATT
>NC_057710.1:41763067-41825981 GCF_004010195.1 Chiloscyllium plagiosum
TTGACGTGGTATACATGGACTTCAGTAAATCCTTTGATAAGGTTCCACATGGTAGACTGTTGGAGAAAATGCAGAGGCATGGGATTGAGGGTGATTTGGAATTTGGATTAGAAACTGGCTTTCTGAAAGAAGGCAGCGAGTGGTGGTTGATGGAAAATATTCAGCCTGGAGTCTGGTTACTAGTGGTGTGCCACAAGGATCTGTTTTGGGAGCACTGCTGTTTGTCATTTTTATAAATGACTTAGACACAGGCATAGGTGGATGGATTAGTAAATTTGCAGATGACACTAAAGTCGATGGAGTAGTGGACAGTTTGGAAGAATGTTACAGGTTGCTGGGGACTTGGATAAACTGTAGAATTTGGCTGAGAGGTGGCAAATGGAGTTCAATGCGGCTAAATGTGAGGTGATGCACTCTGGGAAGAATAACAGGAAGGCAGAATACTGGGTCAATGGAAAGATTCCTGGTAGTGTGGATGTGCAGAGGGATCGTGGAGTCCACGTACATAGATCCCTGAAAGTTGCCACCCAGGTTGATAGTGCTGTTAAGAAGGCATAAGGTGTGTTAGGTTTCATTCGTAGAGGGAGTGAGTTCCGGAGCCGCAATATCATGCTGCAACTATACAAAACGCTAGTGCGGCCACACTTGGAATATTGTGTACAGTTCTGGTCGCCATATTACGGGAAGGAGGTGGAAGCATTGGAAAAGGTGCAGAGAAGGTTTACCAGGATGTTGCCTGGTCTGGAGGGAAGCTGTTATGAGGAAAGGCTGAGACACTTGGGTCTGTTCTCATTGGAAAGAAGAAGGCTAAGAGGGGATTTGATAGAGACATACAATTTGATCAGAGGCTTAGATTGGGTAGACAGTGAAAGTCTTTTTCGTAGGATGATGACGTCAGCTTGTACGAGGGGGCATAACTACAAACTGAGGGGTGATAGATTTAAGACAGACGTCAGAGGCATGTTCTTTACTCAGAGAGTGGTAAGGGTGTGGAATGTCCTCTCTGCCAATGTAGTTAACTCAGCCATATTCGGGGCATTTAAACAATCCTTGAATAAGCACGTGGATGATGAGGGGGATGAGCTGAGAATAGTTCACCGGTCAGCACAACATCGAGGGCCGAAGGGCCTGTTCTGCGCTGTATTCTTCTGTGTACTATGTTCTATAACCTGGTGTTGTGTGATTTTTAACTTTGTACACCCCAGTCCAACACGGGCATCTCCAAATCTAAATGCAAAGTTGATTGCAGACAGATTGATTTACTTCTTTAATCCATGATTTATTAAAAATGTTATGGTCAAACGTTACACCTTGGAGCTGACTGCTCGTGTGGCACAAATATTGAAGCTGGCAGCAACTCTTTGTACCACTGCTCTACAAAAAAGGAAGGAGATAGAAACTACAGTGAACTACAGGCTGGTTCGTCTAAAATCAGTTGGTGCGAAAATGCTAGAATCGTCATTACGGAGATTTAACATATATGAGTAGAACAAGTCAAATGTGTTGAATAGTGGAACAGATTCGACTGGCCATGTGATCTATTTTAGCTTCTATTTCTTGTGCTCATTGTCTCAGTCCCACACTGTTTTGAAAAGTGGAAGTTAGACTATCTCAGGAAATTCTTAGAGGCCAATCATGCAACAAACAGGTCAAAAGAACAACTCTGTACCATATGCATGAACACATTCCCACCAAAGAGAGACATGTCATCTACCCTGTTGTGGAATACATTGAAGAAAATGAAAAGGCAATGGTCTAGAGGTATTATCACTAGACTTTTAGTCCAGAAATTCAACTAATGCTGTGGGGACTTGGGTTTGAATTCAATAATTTGTTTTAAAATCTGGAATCTACTAATGATCATGCAAACTCATCTGATTCACTAATGTCCTTTAGAGATGGAAATCTGCCATCCTTATCCAGTCTGATCCACATGTGGCTACAGACACATGTCGATGTGGTTGGCTCTTAAGTGCCATCTGAAATGGCCAAGCGAATTGCTCAGTTCAAGGATAGTTAAGGCCAAGCAATAAATGCTGACCAGCCAGTGACACCCACGTCCCATGAGTGAATAAATAAAACTTGGTGCTAACACTGGGTGAACGGAGGAAACAAGAGTTCATCTTCCAGCAGTTGAGTACCATGTTGTATTCCTCCTTTCAATAGAAAAACTCAGTGGGGAAAAATGGAGATGCACCAGAAACATGTGCTAGTTACAAACACTGTCTCAGTGTTAGGCAACTTTCAGGCCATCATTTATATAAATAATAATATGGAGTGATTTCAAAATTCAGTTCAGACTAGTTGTTTGTCACCTGAAGTGTGTTGTCACTATTTGATGTAAGTGAACCTTTTAACTGAGAAATAGTCTTCACATAATCACAGAATTGTTACACGTCAAAAGGAAGCTGTTCAGCCCATCGTGTTTGCGTCAAGACTCTGAGTAAATGATTCACCTTGTGCCAATCCTCTGTCTTCTCTTTAACTCTGCTTGTTATTCCTTTTCAAATAATAATCCAGTTTCCTCATAATTCAACCTGCCTCCAGCTCACAGTCAGGAAACACATTCTGGATCTTAACCATTCACTGTTTGTTTGAAGACATTTACTTTCAAGTTTCCATTCCTTCTTTTTGCTAATTACTTTAAATTTGTATCCTATAATTCTCCATCCTTCCAGCAATGGGAACAATTTCTTCCTGTCCGCTCTGTCCAGGCTCCTCACGATTTTAAATGCATGTATCAAATTTCCTGTCGACCCTGTTTTCTCCAAGGAAAGCAGTCCTGGCTTCTCCAATCAATCTGCTAGATTAGATTATTTTCATTGCTCATACCAATGGTTTGAATTTGTTTTGTATTGATCATTATCGTGGGAGGCAGGAAATGCAGTTGGGTTCTGACAATACAATGGTTAGAAATAGAATGCTGCTGAAATTTCCCTCAGATTCATTGAATATATTTTACTTGAAGCCTTGTTTCCAGCAGATGCCGTTACCACCAAAGCGGAAGTTGGAGGATGCAGTAGTGGAGCTTAGACCACCCCCCAGAGGAGCCATTACTCAGCCTTTGAAGAAGCTGAAAATCAACGTCATCAAACTTAACAAATGTGCCGTATGCGGCTTCACCACAGAGAATGTAACTCAGTTCCAAGAGCACCTACCCCAGCACAAGACTGATGGCTCCACCTTCCAGTGCAGGGAATGTGGTCTCTGTTATACCTCTCTCCAGTCTCTGACCAGACATTTGTTCATTGTCCACAAGATGAAGAATGCCCAGCAAGTTGCCAGACAGAACGGTGCCAGGGACGAGAATGCGGCAGACAGCAAAATGAGCCTGGAGGATAGTCAGGCTGAGTTGATGCTGATGGACAAGAAGTGCAAAGTTTGCTTCAAAACATTTGAAACTGAAGCAGCCTTGAACACACACATGCGGACTCATGGCATGGCTTTCATCAAATCCAAACGTCTGTGCACATCAGAGAAATGAGGAGCAACTCTCCTGAAATGACAGTTAATTAACAAACAGTAGAGGTGACTTCATGCAGAAGGGACTGTTTCAATTGGGACAAACTTCCCCTTGTTGCAGCTTTTATTGGAATGTCATACAAACCCCTGTTACACCTCACCTGTACAGATTGTATATGTTGTCCAGCATCACTTCTAAGCTGTAATTTGACAAAAGGAAAAGCTCAATGCCTTTGAAGAAGTATACACTTTTTTTGTACAGTTACAATACATAATTACTTCATTTTTATGCTGCATAACATAGTGTTCTTTCATCACAAACCTTGCTCACTTTTGGTCACCATGTAGTGAGTTGGTCTTCGACATCGCAAAACTAATGATATTCATTGAACTTATTTAAAGAAAAACAGAGGGGAATTGAATTTCAATTAACCAGGTTTTGTTAAAATGTTGTTTACTTATCTTGAGCTGCTTGATCTGAATACTGTCTTTTTAAATTAGAAGTTCATTTTCGATGGACCAAATTAGGGATGTATTGTATCATCATTGTACTTTGATAAACTGATTTGTTGTTCAAATATTCACTTCGCTGGAGGAAAGCAAAAGGCTTCAGGAAAATAACCCCAGGAGGAATGTGTATGTCGGTGTCCAAGTTTGAAAACTATGAATGATTGTGGGCAATTTGATATTTATTTTTTTAAAATATTGACAGGTATTAGTTTTCTTGCAGTTAATGATGAAGGTCTTTTGAGACTAATTAGCAATGTGTTTAGTAAGTGTGTATGCCTGTGTGTATTCACACGTGTGCATGCTCATTTTCTTGTTCATGTGCATATTTGTGTGTGCATGTTTGTGCACCAAAGACTAGGTGCCTGCCATGCAGAAATCGGACCGTTGTGAACTGGACTGACAAACTGGTTCAGATTCTACTAATTAAAATAATAAAAATTGAAGTACAGTCATATGAATTTTGTATAGCGGCATTACACTTCCTGACAGATTGGCCTAAGGTTATTGGTTTTCCCTGGTGGCCTGTAATTTTTTTAACACCAGCCCACTCACTTATCAAGTCAAGGATGGGTTTACACTGCCATCATAAACTAAACTGGTCCAGCACTGATTACCTTGGCCTCAGCCATCCAGAAAAAAGTTATATCTTAGAAATCTGATACAATGGATACATTGCAATAAGTCAAGCGTGCCCACACAGTAATCCATAGGCAACATCAAACTGGAGGCTTCAAAGAAAGCTGTTGTCACTGATTGAGAATTGTATGGATGAGGCTGAACATCACCATGACAGACCATACTGCCAGTCCAATGGGTGAGCAAACAGATATTAAAGGGAATATTGATTAATTATTTTGTGTGTGACTTGCAAAACCCCATATGCGGCAGGCAAATGTCCCTTACATGCAAATATAATCTCAGACATATTAGGCCGCAGTAACATGCATTGGCTTTCTTGTGCCTCCTACAGTATTATGGTGTCACCTAGTGGTGAAAGTTCAGAATTACAGCTAATAGTCTTCAATTTGACGAAGAAATAATGCAATAATGCAAGATTCTAAAAATTGCACAACGATATGCTAAGAAAAACAAAGAGAAAATGGGCTGATCAGTAATACTGAAATTAGGAGTGGTGTTTTTCAGTATTTATTTGAATCCAGAGTAAGCTTTTATAGCTGGTGGAAATGCTTCTGCTATCTTTAATTGGTAAATCTTAACATTTTATTGGCCTAGTAGAGTCACTATTTTGCCTAAAAAAAGTTCTACTTTAAGAGTTAAAAAGGACAGACAGCAGGAAACCAAATTAGACTGATAATCATTTTTTATTTCATGATTAACTAATGTCTTGATTTATTTTGCACAGTTTAGCATTTTCCTGTAATTATAGAAAAGCAATTTGACGGTATCTTCTGATTTGACTAGATTTTTATGAAGTCTGACTGGATTGTTTTCCTGCAGTAAACATTTTTTATTTAATTTCTACAGGATGCAAATTGTAGTTGATATAACTCTTCCCACTACTAAGTGAGTTTGATGGTCATCTCTAGTCAGATTAAATAGTAAAATGTTTCTATCCTCTGACTGGTAAAGAGCTTTTTTTTTCTCTCCAAGATGTTGTAAGGTTATCGTGAATTATCTGTTCTGTGAGGGTAGAGTAGAGAAAGACACAGTAATGATTTCGTAGTACACCATCACTATCTGTAAAAGAGCCAGGAAATATTTAAAGAGTACTGTTGCATTGCCAAGTTGCCTTATAGAAAGCAATTGTATGTTTTTAAATGAAAGAAAATACACTGACAAGCATTATGCTGGACACAAATACTTTTTTTCTCCTGGATTTGATAAGAATATTGGAAGGACTGGGGTGGAGTATATGTGTAAACTGTATTTTATTTCTGGTGAATCTGGGTTCAAGTGGAGCCTGAGTTGATGGATTTTCAGTTTTCTTTATTACTTTTAAAAATCCAATGTGAAATAATCTCAATCCAGTTGTCTCTTATGTGGCACTTATAAGCATTAAATTAGCAATCTTAGTCATACAGCTGGGATTACTAATTAATGCCATTTTGTGATAAATGGAAATATCAGCCCCATTGCTAAAATAGGAGGGACTTTTTGAAGCTGGTAAAATAGTACACAGTTTTCAAAAATAAAGGAAGCTTCACCGAGTTTCAAACAAAACCAAAGAAATATTGGCAAGAACAAAAGTAATAAAAAAGATTGCAATGAACCATCCAGGAGCAAAATTAAATTTGGTAAATTCAATATTTTGAAGGATAAGATCTAGAGGTTTTTCACCTGCAGTGCAAGCTTCTCCAAACAGAATTAGCACACCATGATCGTCAAAGCCGTTTGGTCAGGAAAGCATTGATAACGTCCTTTTCATTTCATTTGTCACTCAACATTCCAAACCACCTGAATTTTGTTTTATTTTAAGAAACGGCAGCTGCCAGACTCCTTGTTATTTGGTTATTCTGTACCTTTGGTTATTTTATGGCTGTGTAGTTTAACTTTCATCTTACCATTATAAGTGATGTAAAAAATATGAGCCCTTTCTTTCAGAACTAAAAGTAAGCCAGATCTGCTGGAACACGGACATTATAAACGGAGTGCTGCAAAGGCAATTTTAATAATGAATTGTGGCCAGTCTGGCATGAAACCTGTTTTTAAAATAAGCACCGAGAACGATTATTAAATTGAATTATATCACGGTTGGATTTAGTGCACAATAGGTGAATGTTATATTTTTGTATTTTGATTGTTATAAGTTGTAGAATTCAAAATGTTTTACTACAATATACAGGTTCCCAGCCTGGAATGTATTCCCCAATGTTTTTTTTTCAAATAAAGAAGTACTGTACCAGGGAATTGATTACGCGCAGGATTAATTATTCTACCTTATCATTCCCAGTACAGCACAGATAAAATCCAATCTCCATTATTTGTTGTTACTGTTTGATTGTTCTTCCAGATCTTTTTCAGCTTTAGTGAACAGATGACTGCCCTGGGCCTCACAAAATAGCAATGAGTTCAACTTTGTAATTGATGTGAATTTTGGTTTAATTGACCTATTCCCTAATTATGTTTTGGGCCATTCAGTTGCACTTGGTTATCCTTAAGAGAGTGTATTTTTAAATACAGTGGCTGAGTAAAACAGGAGGGTGACTTCCATTAAATGTTTGCAGCGAATGTGGCAAGAAGCTCAAGCAGCTGAAAATGTGTTGCTGGAAAAGCGCAGCAGGTCAGGCAGCATCCAGGGAACAGGAGAATCGACGTTTCGGGCATAAGACCTCATTCCTGAAGAAGGGCTTATGCCCGAAACGTCGATTCTCCTGCTCCTTTGATGCTGCCTGACCTGCTGCGCTTTTCCAGCAACACATTTTCAGCTCTGATCTCCAGCATCTGCAGACCTCACTTTCTCCTCAAAGAAGCTGAAGCAGACTGGAGTGACAATAGACAATGCGGCGAAAGTGAGGACTGCAGATGCTGGAGACTAGAGTTGAGAGTATAGTGCTGGAAAAGCGCAGCAGGTCAGGCAGCATCCGAGGAGCAGGAGAATCGATGTTTTGGGCAAAAGCCCTTCATCCTTCCTGGTGAAAGGTTTTGCCCGAAATGTCGATTTTCCTGCTCCTCAGATGCTGCCTCACCTGCTGTGCTTTTCTCGCACCACAGTCTCGATTCTGACAACAGACAATGCCATGGCATCAGTTTTATTATCATTGGGTTCTCTAAGGAGTTCAAATCTGGATAGATTCAGCATTTTATCAGCAGGTAACATAAATGACATTTTCAACAAGGCTGCAATGAGTAGAAAGTATTATACAGGAAAAAAAAACACTCTTCTGTTTCACAATTGTAAATTGCTCCTCATGCAAGTTTAAGCTTCTCATCATCATATTTTTCGAGGCTTTTATATCTTGTGTGTTTAGTCCAATAAAAATTTTGTACTTTTTTAAATTTCTTTTGTTGATGTAGACTTTAATGGCATGAAAAAATGTAGCCATTGTCTTGTTATGTTCCTAGGGCATGTCTTGCTGCTGTCATTGATAGTAAAATTTGTCAATTGTAATCTTATCAGAGTTTAAACATTTAATAAATGTTTAAAGTATTTAAAGAGCTGATGTGTGGAAAAACGTTTTTGTTCTCTTGCAGTTTTGATATTTTGTGAGTTGATTTTTTATTTAAATTGATGAAGTTTTACAGCAGTGCAGTATTGTGAGGGACCCTGGAGTTAATTTTAATAACATAAGCATATTTAAGATCCTTCTTGTTTCTTCATAATTATGGTGAAGGTACCCATTTGCTTAATGCAGTCAGTAGAAGTAACACAAAACTAGTGAGATGCATGTGGAAAGTTGACATCATGATAACTTGTAAAAATACTGAGCCTTTTTTTAAAACTAAAAGTAAATCTGCACAGAGGTTGTAAATAGAGTGCTGCAAAGACAGTACAGAAATGATAAATTTGGTAAGAATGAAAATTTGGCACAGTAGGGTGGTCAAATGCTTTTTTTTTTGCCTCCAATGCCTGTTAGGCTCATTAAAGCTTGAGGCAGAAGTTGTTTAAACGTTTTGACTGATATTTTTGCTGTTTAGAATGAACCTATTTATATATACATAAAAAATGAAACTTACAAGGAAGTGAAAAGCAGATAGAGTCATAGAGATGTACAGCATGAAAACAGACCCTTCGGTCCAGCCCGTCCACGCTGATCAGATATCCCAACCCAATCTAGTCCAACCTGCCAGCACCCGGCCCATATCCCTCCAAACCCTTCCTATTCATATACCAATCCAAATGCCTCTTAAATGTTGAAATTGTACCAGCCTCCACCACATCCTCTGGTAGCTCATTCCATAACTGTACCACCCTCTGTGTGAAAACGTTGCCCCTTACGTCTCTTATATCTTTCCCCTCTCACCCTAAACCTATACCCTCTAGTTCTGGACTCCCCAATCCCAGGGAAAAGACTTTGTCTATTTACCCTATCCATGCCCCTCATAATTTTGTAACCCTCTATAAGGTCACCCCTCAGCCTCCGATGCTCCAGGGAAAACAGCCCCAGCCTGTTCAGCCTTTCTCTATAGCTCAAATCCTCCAACCCTGGAAACATCCTTGTAAATCTTTTCTGAACCCTTTCAAGTTTCATAACATCTTTCCGATAGGAAGGAAACCAGAATTGCATGCAATATTCCAACAGTGGCCTAACCAATGGCAACATGACCTCCCAACCCCTGTACTCAATGTTCTGACCAATAAAGCATACTAAAC
This sequence comes from Chiloscyllium plagiosum, assembly GCF_004010195.1. Taxonomy (NCBI): domain Eukaryota; kingdom Metazoa; phylum Chordata; class Chondrichthyes; order Orectolobiformes; family Hemiscylliidae; genus Chiloscyllium; species Chiloscyllium plagiosum. The sequence continues at coordinate 41,772,312 of NC_057710.1, forward strand.
GCCTTCTTCACTATCCTATCTACCTGCGACTCCACTTTCAAGGAACTATGAACCTGCACTCCAAAGTCTCTTTGTTCAGCAACACTCCCTAGGACCTTACCATTAAGTGTATAAGTCCTGCTAAGATTTGCTTTCCCAAAATGCAGCACCTCTCATTTATCTGAATTAAACTCCATCTGCCACATCTCAGCCCATTGGTCCATCTGGTCCAGATCCTGTTGTAATCTGAGGTAACCCTCTTCACTGTACACTACACCTCCAATTTTGGTGTCATCTGCAAACTTACTAACTATATCTCTTATGCTCACATCAAAATTATTTATGTAAATGACAAAAAGTAGAGGGCCCAGCACCGATCCTTGTGGCACTCCACTGGTCGCAGACCTCCAGTCTGAATAACAACCCTCCACCACCACCACCACTCTCTGTCTTCTATCTTTGAGCCAGTTCTGTATCCAAATGGCTAGTTCGCCCTGTATTCCATGAGATCTAACCTTGCTAATCAGTCTCCCATGGGGAACCTTGTTGAACGCCTTACTGAAGTCCACATAGATTACATCTACTGCTGTAAATTTACATCTACCGTAAATAATCAAGTTAAAAAATAGAAAGATGAACATTAAAGAGGCATTTGGATGGCTATATGAATAGGAAGGGTTTGGAGAGATATGTGCTGGCTGCCAGCAGGTGGGACTAGATTGGGTTGGGACAGGTTGGACCGAAGGGTCTTTTCCATGCTGTACATCTCTATGACTCTATGAAATGGTTTAATACAGGAGACTACGTGACCTGATGAATCTGTGCAAAAGAAATGTTGTGAATCTTGCTTCTATACTCTTCCCCAATAGCTGCTTGATTAATTCAATTTTGGAATACTCACCACAATTTCAGGTAGTGAATTCTCGGTCACCAACATTTGTTGCAGAAAAATAATATTTTCCCAATGTGCAAAAGGCACCCCCAAAGTTAGTAGCCCCCAGGCTTGAAGCAGAAGTGGTCCATTGAGTATATTGGAATATGCTGAATGACCCTGCCTCTTTGGTAAAAAAATTCACAGATTCACTATCCTCGGCAAGAAATCATTCTTAATATCTTATCTTAACTGGTGGATCCTTTATTCTTAGATTATACCCTGTGGTCCTTGATGGTCCCAAAAGAGGAAACAATCTCTTCGCAGCATTTACCCTGTCAAGGCTCCTCAGAATTGTGTGTGGTTTAATAACGTTGCCTCACATTCTTCTACACTCCAATGAATAAAGACCTAATCTTCTCACCTCTCTTCATAAAATAGTCCCTCCATACCTGGTGTCAGCCTGGTGAACCTTCTCTGGACTCCCTCCAATGATGGTATATCTTTACTTGGATAAAGTGCCCAAAACTGTTTAATGCCTTCCCATCTCCCTGCAATGCGAATCAGTTCTTTAAGAATGGTGCATTTTGGCAGGGACAGTGTAGATATTTTCTCATCAACATGTTCAGAGAATTATCAAGGATAATTGAGTTTTTACCAATCTCAGTTGATTCTTAATTATTTATTTAGATATGGTGAGTGGGCTGCCAATTTGGACCATCATACGTAAATATATAATTAAGGGTTGGTTGAAAATTTTAAAAAGCTCACACTTCATATGATGAGGAAAAGTTCAGATGTCGGTGGTAGGGGAAATAGTGGACTAGCCTCACACCATAGTTTACATGCCCACCTACAGAAAGCACACTTGGCGAGGGTACGTAATATCCAGCCCATGGTGAATGTACATGTCTCTGTTCTCATGCTCCCTTCAACTGCAGTAGGAGAAGGGGTGGATGTCCTGTCCAGAGCCAGTTTAAACTTTTCTGTCTACAAAATGGATGCAAGACAACTTGTTTTTTTTGTGGATGGTGTCCTCATTGATGTTTCAGTAGGAGAGGGTGGGGAGAATGAAAAACACTGCACCCTATAAAATCCCAAAGTCTCAGTGAGGGTGCATTTACTGCGCATGAAACTCTTTTTCAAATCTCTTTGGCACAATTAAAAGCTTAATAAACCCAAAATACAGCTTTGTAAATTGCCAGAACATTCATTTTGCATGAATAAAGAAATCATGAACTCAAAGCATGGCTTTCACAGCCCAATGTCAAATCAATATAAATTAAACCCTATAATTGTTTATTGTGACTGTTCAGCATGAAACAGCTTAAATTTTCTTTTCAGAGATGACTAGATTAGGGAAACATAATTTGAATGCGCCGACTGAATATTACCCTCTTAAATACAAATTGAAGTGTAAATGGCATTTAAAGATTATGAAAGGTCAGGTCTGTAGTGATAGACTGTTGGCAAGACAGCAACAAGGGGGCTCAAATTGGAGATAATCAGAAAAACCTTCTCTCCGTCAGAAGGTCAGAAATGGGGATGTTTGCTGATGATTTCACAATCTTCATCATCATTCGCAACTCGTCACATACTGAAGCAGCCCATGTCCAAATGCAACAAGACCTGGACACTATCCAGGTTTGAGCTGGAATATAGCAAGTAATATCACACCACAAGTGCGAGGCAATGACCATGTCCAACAAGGGATAATCTAACCATCTATGCCTTGCCATTCAGTTGCATTTCCATCACTGAATCCCCCACTTTTAATATCTTGAGGGTTACTATCAACTAGAAACTGAACTGGGCTAGCCATATAAATACTGTGGCTACAAGGGTAGGTTAGAAGGTAAATATCCTGCAGTGAGTAGTTCACTCCCTGACCCAAAGCCCGTCTACCATCTACAGGTCGCAAGTCAGGAGTGTGATGGAAAATGCTCCTATTGCATAGATGAGTGCAGCTTCAACAACACTTAAGGAGCTTAGACATAGGAGCAGAAGTAGGCCATTCAGCCCATCAAGTCTCCTCTGCTATTTAATGGGATGATGGCTGATATCATAACCCTCAACTCCACTTTCCAGCTATTTCCCCATAATCTTTGATTCTTGTACTGTTTAAAAATATGTCTATCTCAGATTAATATAAACTTAATGACTCAACCTTTACAGGCCTCTGTGAGAAAGATTTCCACAGATTCACTGCACTCATCTCTGTCTTAAATGTGTGACCTCTTATTCTGAGATTATGCCTTCTGGACCAGACTCTCCCACAAGAGGAAACAACCTGTTTGCATCTATCCTGTCAAGTCCCTGAAGAATCTTGTCTGTTTCAATAAACTTGCCTCACATTGTTTTAAATTCCAGTGAATACAGGCCCAACTTACAGAGTCCCTCCTCATAAGACAGCCCCTCCATATTTGGGATCATCTTAATGAGGCTTTTCTGGACTGTCTAGAATGCCGATATATCTTTCCTTAGTCAAGGGATCAAAACTGTTCACAGTATTCCAGGTGTGGTCTAACTAGGTGCCTTATGTAGTTTAGCAGGACATCCCATTTGAATGCTCCATTCCCTTTAAAATAAAGGCCAACATTTCATTTCCCTTCCCTAATACCTTGGGCAAAAACTTTTTGTGATTTATGCACTTCCAATCCCGCTGTTCTGTAGCTTTCTGCAATCGTTTTCCATTTAAATAATATTAGGCTCCTTTATTCTTCCTGTTAAAATACACAACCACACACTTCTCTGCATTATATTCCATCAGCCAACACTTTTCCCAGTTGCTTGAACCTGTCTCTACCAGTCCACAGACTCCTTGTCATCTTCACTATCTGCTTTCCCACTTGTGTTTGTGTCATCTGTTTGGCTATAGTAGATTCACTTTCCTCATTGAGTCATTAATGTATTGTAAATAATTGTGGCACCAGCACAGATCCCTGCAGCACTCCACTAGTTCCAGATTTTCATCCCAAAAATAACCCTCTTATCCCAACACTCTGTCTTCTATTAGTTAGCCAATCCTTTAGCCAGACTAACATGACACCTCCAACACGATGGGCTCTTCACGTACTAAATAGCCTAACGTTTGGTATCTTATTAATCTGCTTCCAAAAATCCAAGTATTTACATACGATTTACACCAATACTCCCTCTGGAGTTTTTGTTTTACTGTGTGAACCTCTGATGTCCATTCATGGCACCAACTTCCAAAATCAGAAATCAAAGCATCGCACGTCAATTGCCATACATGGAACCTCAGAGCAGCCAGGTGGCCATACAGCTTAGAGGGAGCTCTATCCAGGACAAACCAAATGTCTTCTTGAAATCCAAATATATTGCATCCACTGCTTTGACACTATCCAAGACAAAATAGCCCACTTGATTCGTACCCCATCCACAAACATTCACTCCATCCACCTGACTACAGCAATATGTACCACCTACAAGATGCATAACAAAAACTCACCAAGGCTTCTTAGAACCTTCCGAACCCAGAACCATGACCATCCAGGAGGACAAGGACAGCAGACATATGGGAACAGCAACACCTGAAAGTTCCACTCCAAGCCACTCACCATCTTGACATGGAAACAGATCACTGTTGCTTCTGTGTTACTTAATGAAAATTCTGAAATTCTCTCCCAAGTGTCACTGTGGGTATACCTGTACCAAATGTATTTTAGCGATTCAAGAAGGCAACTCACCACAACCTTATCAAGAGGAATTGGGAATGTATACTAAACACTAGCCCACAGCCTTTGAATAATTATTTTAGAAATGGGCTTTTTCGGGGCAAATGCTCAGTGATGGATTTAAAATGGGACATAGAGTCATAGAGATGTACATATGGAAACAGACCTTCAGTCCAACTCATCCATGCCTAAATAAATGTATCCTAAATAAATCTAGTCCCATTTGCCAACATTTGGCCTGTATCCCTCTAAACCCTCCTTAAGTTGCCCCTTAGGTCTCTTTCCCCTCTCACCTTAAACCTACCAACTTCATTTTCTTGTATTTAACACGCCAGCAAGGTGTTGTTTGGAAAGCCTTGAGGTAAGAACATGTTTCTGGTTCTGATACTAGGTGGAGCCTGAAGAGACAAGGTCAGGTTTTAACTCTTCTTGGCTCTTTCCACCAATCAGGCAGATTCTGGCCACTTGAGTTCTGTTAACAATAAATATTTGACCTTGATGACCTTGCATGTCAGAGAGGCTTGAAGATCATGTCCCATTTGTTTAGATTACTTACAGTGTGGAAACAGGCCCTTTGGCCCAACAAGTCCACACTCACCCACGGAAGCACAACCCACCCAGACCCATTCCCCTATATTTACCCCTCCACCTAACACTACGGGCAATTTAGCATGGCCAATTTACCTAATCTGCACATTTTTGGATTGTGGGAGGAAACCCACGCAGACACGGGGAGAACTCCACACAGAGAGTCGCCTGAGGTGGGAACTGAACCCGGGTCTCTGGCGCTGTCAGGCAGCAGTGCTAACCACTGTGCCACCGTATCAGCAAGGTATTTTTACAATATTGCATTCTTAGATAAATATTAAACTCACATGGAGTTTGATAAAATCAAGCATTGTATAGCTTTCAAGGTCCTGGCTGCTAAGAATCCTTGTCCAACATGTAGCATTGCACATAATTAAACCACAACCAATTTTCAGCCCGATTTGGGCGTCATGCTTTCTGTTCACCCATATAAAACCAAATCTTAACCTGATCCTGGAATTTGCTCAGAATATGCAAGAGGATTGTGGGAGGAAGATGTGGGGTTCTGATTCTAACCAGAAAGGAAATGCTCATATTTGAACTTTATGCTTTCGAAGGGGGTAACTGTGGAAAGACATGAAGATGATGTATTGATGAAAGAAAGAATTGATGGGTGAACCCAATTGGATGTTAAACCTTGATGGAAGGACAAAGAACCAGATGCCTCAAACCTTAGGATAATTTCAGAATGTTCTTTTTATAAGCATGAAATATTGGAAGGAATGGATTGTTGAGCTGATAAGGGCTGAAGATGATGCCTTTCAAATATGTTTATACTCTGCTGTTAATTACAATATTGAAACTTAGATGCACACTTCATACTTTAAATATGTATTTCTTGTTAACATGCAATTATTTTCCAAATGAAGACACAAGGAAGATATAATATTATTGGCCAGCTTAAATGATTGCATGGTATTTTTACAATATTTCATTTTTAGATAAATATTAAACTCACATGGAGTTTGATAAAAGCTTAAGCTCTATCTCCAGCATCTGCAGTCCTCACTTTCTCCTGGTGGAGTTTGATAAAATCAAGCATTGTATAGCTTTCAATGTCCTGGCTGCTAAGACTCTATGTCCAACATGTAGCTTTGCACATAATTAAACCACAACCAATTTTCAGCCCCACTTGGGCATCATGCTTTCTAGTTTACTTTTGGTATTTCCACTTGCTAAATAGTATAAAATATAAATCATAACTGATTTTTTTTGTATTTTAAGGATATTGATTTATCTCTAGGGTCCACAGTTGAGCTAAAGAGCTTCAAAGCAGCTATTAGATTTGAGCAACAATCTGTTCCAATGTTCTTTTTTGCAATAATTGTGTTTTAATAGCTTTTTCTAAACTACGTACTAAATTGAAGGCGAGTGTTACATAAATTGGCAGAGGACAAGACAAAACATGCAAATATAGCTATGACTCAATTTTTGACTTTTTAAAATCTGTTTTTAAGAAGTTTGCTGTTTTACTTTGAGCACTGTGCATTGTCAAGAGAATTAACTAAGTGAAGCCGAAAGGTTAATGATTTAACAAATACTGTTCACAACATAAACAAAGACGAGGGATGTCACCAACAGTTCAACCATGGCATAATTAGATTCAATATGTAAAAAAATGAAAGGGAGAGGTAGCAATCAAAGATAAAAGCTCTTGACTGAAAAATGAAAGTTGCAAATGAATAAGACAAATAATCCGATAAATTGACAAGTAGGACAGTGAGCTAACAACTGGAGAAGTTCAACGCACAGTACATGAATTACAAACTGGAGCTCCTTGTGTGTGTACAGAGGTTTAAAATTAGTCTTAAAATAAAATTCTAGGACTAATGATTGAAGCAAAGCATACATGAAAAATAGAAAGAGCAGATAGAATATGAAAATAGACTTACAGATAACAAATGAGCCATGGAGTCAGTTATAGTAGGGAAGGAGGCCGTTAGTCCCATTAAGTCCATGCCATCCCCCCCATGGACCAGTCTACCCCAGTCCACTTGATCCCCACAGCCCTGCAAGTTTACTTCCTTAAAATGCCCATTCAGTTTCATTTGGAAATCATTTCTATTTCCACTGACCTCATGGATCCCAATTTCTATGTCAGTTTTCTCCCTGCATCTCTTTCCCACAACTTCAAAGTTGAAAAATAACATTGATTATATTTAAAATAACATCCTGCTGAGGGAAGATCAAGAGAAAACAACTGCAGTTCTGACTACAATCCTTCACAGTCCCTTGAAGGTGGGGTTTGTACTGTAAGGGTGTCAATATAGCACCTTTGTTTTCAACGGAAGTAAGAAATTAATCAAATAGTAATAGATCTTTTAATCTCAGGTCTGCTTAGTTAAAAAGAAAATAAATGCATTGGAAGCAGTCAGAGAAGGTTTACTGGTCTAAAACCTGGCAGATGCCTTATGAGGAATGATTAGACAGACGAGGAGGCTATCTGCTGGAGTTTTGAAGTTCACAACATAACCAAAGATGAATCCATCTTTTCCTGAGTTCCATTTCTAGTTGGGTCCCATTTCGAATTAAGCCTCATTTGACTGCACCTGTCAGATTTGGTGGCATCAGCCAATGTGCTGGACGGAGTTGGGGGTTGGGGTGGGATCGGGGTTGGATGGGTTTGGGGGACAGGGTGGGAGCGGACGGGATTGGGAAGCGGACGTGGGGGCGAGGTGGGAGCAGACATGATGTGGACAGGGTTGGAGGCGGGCAGGGGGGTGGGGGTTGGATTGGGGGGCAAATGCAATTGGCTAAAGAGCTTTCTTTTGTGCTGTAACCATTCTATGATTATCTGGCTTTGAGTCAAGTTTTGTTTTATAAATCTTATAATTCTTATAAATCACTGGGGCACGTCTTTACATTTAAGGATGGAAAATGAATACAAGTCTCTGTTACAAAAAAAAGATAAATATATAGTTCCAAGACGTCTGTTTGTGTCAGTAATGGAATTCATTGACAAGGTTCATGTGGTTGTTCAATTAAGTAACAATAGATCAGTCAGGTTAATGTCAGTACTGCATAAGTGTGTGAAAGCCACAATATAATAATGTGCATTGATTTTCAAAAAGCATTTCATATGGTATTACAGAGGGGATGTGTTTATAAAATTTAAGTGCATGGTATTAAAAGGAGTATCACAGCATGGATAGGATGTTGATTAAAGGACAAAACTGAGAGTGGTAATTACTGGATATTTTTCATATCAAGGAATGTAAATAAGGTTTCTCTTTCAGGATTGCTGTTAGAATGTTGCTATTCTAGCTATCTATATGTATGTAACTTGTTTGTGTTGGGAATTAAGACATGATAGTAGACAAACAGATAAATAACTATGAAGAGGAATGTAAGTGACTTCAAGAAGATAAAAATATATTGTAGACTGAATAATAAGATATTTGCAAATAATCTTAAGATTTTTGGCTCCCTCCCCAACCCACTTATTACATATGGACACACTAATAGAGGTCTTCACAAACTTTCTTCCATAAGTTTCAATCAATGCCTAACTTCAAAAGTCAACTTCTTTCAAAACTATGGAAGCCATGGGTAGGCATTAGTTATTGAGCAATTCCAAAATAAGGCCTGGAGCATTTTGAAGACTGTATTTGTGAGCATGTGGCTGGTGTGTTGCTGCTAGGTTTTAGTGAGTGCAGAGCTACACTCTGCCTAGTAACAAGTTAAAATTGTATCAAGGTCCTTCGTATGTATTGGACAACATATGTAGATTAATGAGTTTGCCATCCTCAAATTTATAGATTCATACAGGAGGGAAACAGACCCTTTGGTCCAACTCTCCATGCTAACCATGCTTCCCAAAATAGATCAGTCCTACTTGCTTGCATTTGGTCCATACTGTTCTAAATCTTTCCTATTCATGAACTTGCCCAAAAGTCTTTTAAATGTTGTAACTGTACCTGCATCTGCCACTTTCTCTAGCAGCTTATTCCACTTACGAACAACCCTCTGTGTGAAAAGGTTGCCCCTCAGGTCCCTCTTAAATCTTTCTCCTCTCACCTTAAAATTATGCCAGCTAATTTTGAAGACCCCTACCATAGGGAAGAGACCTTTGCTATTCACATTATCTATGCTCCTCATGAATTTATAAACCTCTATAACGTCAAGCTCTCAATCTCCTGCTCTCCAATGAAAATAGTCCCAGCCTATCCAGCCTTTCCTTATTACTCAAACTCTCCAGTCCTGATAACATTCTGGTAAATCTTTTCTGAACCTTCTCCAATTTAATAATATCCTTCCTCTTGCAATGCAATCAGAACAGCACACAGTACTCCAAAAGTAGCCTCACTGACGTCTTGTACAAGCTCAACATGACATCCCAATTTCTATACTCAAATATCTGAAATTAAAATCTCCCATGGTTATTACTGTCCCTTTATCACAAGTGACCAGTGTTTCTCCTTGTATTCTTATTCCTACATTAGGGTTACTGTTCAGGGGGCTTGCAGACCACTCTAACTAGTGATTTCTTTCCTCTACTTTTTCTCATCTTCACCCGAACCAATTCTACATCTTAATCTTCTGAACCAACATCATCTCTTAATTATTGCACCAATACCGTCTCTGATTTCACATGTTACCCCTCTACCATTAACCTAACTTCATATTCTTTTTGAATGTTAAATAATACTCAATACTCAGAACCCATCCTTGTCATCCTGCAGCCATACCTCTGTAATCAGATTATAGTTATTCACTTTAATGTGCAATATCAATTCATTTACTTTGTTATAAATGCTACATATGTTCAGATGTAGAGTTATGTTGCCATCTTAACCTTGTCATCTCACCTTGACTGCTTGCACTTTCTTAGTTTTTTTTCTCTCTGTCCCTTCCTTGCATTCTCTGACCTTTATTTTCCACATCAGTCTTTTGCTTTCATATCTTCACTTTGTCACTAGATTTGTTATAATCATACAGGCCTGATCCCTCACTCACCCCATCAATTATACCATCATCAGTTCTGTTAATTTAATCTTCTCTATTTCCCTAGATCCACTTTATGAGCACTTTAGTCCCAGCATGGTTTCAGGGTAGTCAGGCCCAGTGGCACAAATCACACTTTCCCTAGTGCTGATGCCGGTGTCCCATGAACCAGAATCCACTTTTCTCACAGTAATGCATTTGCTTCTTAAGTCTTTGCCAACCTATATGCCAATTTGTAAATGGCTCAGATAGTAACCTAGAGATTACCAAACCTTTAAGGTTTTGCTACTTAATTTGCCTTCTAATTTCTCATTCTTCTTCATTTTGCTATTTCTTCAAAGATTTCTAAGCTAACCTGCTTCAGACTGCAAACTGGGTCTCAAGGCCATGTCCAAGTAAGATGCTGAGGTGTTGTTTGAGACACCGAATCAAGGAAGTCTCGTCTGTATTCCTGCCTGTTTCAACTGTTAAAGGAGCCCAAGACTGAGCAGGCCTTACCTGAACTTGTGTTAGCAAGTGAACTGGCACTGACACTACTTGTCAGAAGAGGACAGCTATCCAAGAGCTAGAAAAGTGTTGGTCACAATGGCTTCTGTTGGGAACTGTACATGAAAAGTGCAAGAAATGCCTAGATGTTCCTGCTGTGAACAGAATGGATTAAAATTGGGATTCATTGCTCAAACAAGGATGTCTTGCTTTTCTCTCTTTAACCAATTCCATAATCATGACTTGGAGTTTATTGCCTTTAGCTTGAGCAGCAGCTTTTTATGAGGAACTTTATTGAAGTAATTTTAGAAATGCAAGTACACCATGTTATTGAGCTTTTGCTGTCAACAAAAGGCAGGGGTCTTCAAACAAGATCTTCCATCATAAGTTTACTTTAGTGAACATTTATTAGCTATTCCAACTTTTGTACTGATAATCTATTCCACTTTATTGATTTTTGAGGCACCTTTGTTTATTACATTTGCTTTCTCAAAATATTAAATTCCTTCATACAGCTTTACAACCTTTGAAGACGGGTTGTTTGCAGAGTGATTCACAGAGCTTTAAAGCTTTTGCCTTCCTTTCACTGTGAACACAATTGAGGCCATATTTCAGAAAGATGTGTAAAATTTGATTCCTATTGTACTTACGAAGCAATTGTAAAATTATATTGCATAATATAACTTTTACATTTAACCAGGATATAGTGTTCGACAATTGAGTCTGTATGGCATTCATATTGGTTAGAGCCCATTCTCCACATCCCTCTACTCATCTTTTGGATGTGAATGAGTGGATAAGCCTTCAATGTGATAGCAGGAAATATAACTCATTTTAAGCCAGAAGCATTGTCAATCAAGATCTGCATCAGGAATGGGGGTACAAACTGTTGCAGATTCACATAGAGGACCTGAGAGGAGTTTGAGTTCTCCATTGCCTAAAGTGCAGAAGGCACTGTGCCAACTGCGTTGAGGAACACCAATTTTATTCATGGACTAAAATATGTTCTTTAAAAGGAGTGCTGTGTGTTGTAATTACAAGAGTCGATTTGTTGTAAATGCTTAATTGGGGGTGCAACAGGAATTTTGATGGAGTGATATGAGAAACCTACTAGCTGTCTTTGGGAAGTGAATGGGCAGAGATCATTGATTCAAAATTGCCAGGAAAAGAGTCAGATGAGAGGAGGTGAAATTACTTTATGCCGTGGAACATGGAATGCTTTATCACAGGAAAGGCTGAAACAGAAATTGTTACATCTTCAGAAAATGTGAATAAATGCTTGAAACATAGAAAGATAGAGGAAATGGACAGAGTGAGGCAATCAGATTAGTTTTTTATTTACCTTAGCAAAGAGTTGTCTGAATTGGTCAGGGTTGTGAACATCTATTTGTCCAGTTAGCCACAGATTTGAATCGCTTTGTAATTTTCCATTTATTTTCCAACTTGATTTCCAGTGGACTTGTGAAGCTAGACTTTCCCTCTTAATACAGTTCTGAATGTCTGACTGAGCTACTTATATTCTTATTTTCCATATAATGTCTTCAACAGGATACCATTTGTTTTGTACTGAGGTGTAAATAATAACACTCAGTCAGCATTTTCAAATTAACCCTCATGCCTTTCTAGTTGACTGTCTAAATATCAGAAATACATGTTTGCTGAAATAACCACAGTTAGTGATTTTTTTTCCTGATATTTATGTAACTGCTTGATTATGTGCAACATACATTAATTGCTTGCAGGGGAAAGTGAATGTATTATAGTCAAGTTTACAGATGACACAAAAGTAGGTGAGAGGTTAAGTGGTAATGATGTCACAAGGAGTCAATGGATGGATACAGACAGATTTAAGTGAGTGGGCAAAAACATGGCAGATTGAATATAATGTGAGAAAATGTGAGGCAGTGCACTCTAGCAGGAAGAATAGCAGAGCTAAATCCTACTTAAATGGAAGAAAACTGCAAAGAGTACTTGTGCAGAAAGCTAGAATCCACTTTCAGCTACTAATAGGGAAGGCAAATGACATGTTGGCTTTTATTTCAAAGCGAATGGAATATAAAAGTAGGGAAGTCATGCTAAAACTATACAATGCACTGGTCAGACCACAACTGGATACTGTGAACAGTTTTGGTGCCCTCATCTAATGAAAGATATGCTGGCATTGGAGGCAGTCCAAGGAAGTCTAGACTGATACCAGATATGGAGAGATTATCTTATGATGAGAGGTTGAGTAGCTTAGCCTGTACTCACTGGAATTTAGAAGAATAAGAGACAACTTTATTGAAACATAATAGATTCTTTAAGGACTTGATAGACTGGATGCATAGAGGTTGTTTCCCATTGTGGAAGAGTCCAGAACCAGAAAGCCTAATCTCGGAGTAAGGGATCACCCAATGAGGACAGTGATGAGAGTGAAATGTTTTGACTCAGATTAGATTAGATTAGATTTTTTAGATTTAGATTAGATTACTTTACAGTGTGGAAACAGGCCCTTCGGCCCAACAAAACCACACCGACCCGCCGAAGCGCAAACCACCCATACCCCTACATTTACCCCTTACCTAACACTACGGACAATTTAGCATGGCCAATTCACCTGACCTGCACATCTTTGGACTGTGGGAGGAAACCGGAGCACCCGGTGGAAACCCACGCAGACACGGGGAGAATGTGTAAACTCCACACAGTCAGTCGCCTGAGGTGGGAATTGAACCCGGGTCTCTGGCGCTGTGAGGCAGCAGTGCTAACCACTGTGCCACCGTGCTGTGTTAGAGAATTTATGGAATTCTTTATCAGAGAGGGCTATAGAGGCTGGATCGTTAAATCTATTCAAGGTTAATCAGCAAGAAAATCAAAGGATATAGGGAAAGGGCAGGAAAGTGGAGTTGAGGATTATTAGATCAGCTGTGATCTCATTAACATTGATAAATTGAATGACCCACTATGGCTCTTATGTCTTATGGTCTTATAATCTGAAGTATTATGGGTTTCTGTATAGAACATAGACAGAAAAGTACAGCACAGAACAGGCCATTTGGCCCACCATGTTGTGCCGAGGGTTAATCCTAATGTAAAATTAAATAACTTAAGCTATGCACCCCTCAACTCACTGTTATCCATGTGCATGTCCAGCAGTCGCTTAAGTATCCCTAATGACTTGTTTCCACCACTGCTGCTGGTAATGCATTCCATGAATTCACATCTCTCTGCGTAACGAACCTTCCTCTGATGTCCCCTCTATACCTTTCTCCTAATATCTTAAAACTATGACTCCGCATACCAGTCAATCCTGCCCTGGGGACAAGTCTCTGGATATTGACTCTATCCATTCCTCTCATTATCTTGTATACCTTGATCAGTTCTCCTCTCTTCCTCCTTCTCTCCAGAGAGAAAAGTCCGAGCTTAATCAACCTCTCTACATAAGGCAAGCTCTCCAGTCCAGGCAGCATCCTGGTAAACCTTCTTTGCACCCTCTCCAAAGCCTCTGTATCTTTCCTATAGTAGGGCAGCCAGAACCGGACACAATATTCCAAGTGTGGTCTCACCAGGGACTTGTAGAGCTGTAGAAAAACCCATTTCTGAATGGGATATCCTTTGTCCCTTAAAATCAATCAACGCAGTTTAGTTGGCCTGAATGAAGCATTACAGCAGCCTTGGAGGGGAAAGAATGAAGGAGCTAAGGAAAGTGAATCTTTATATGGATTACCTTCTTCAACTTTTCCACTTCTAGCAATACAAGTTCCTTGTCTTTCATCTGTGATATTTTTCTCAGCGTTAATTATCAAAGTTTCACAAGAGTTAATGGAGCAGCAGCATGATGTACACTTAGTCTTCTCTTCGACTTTACTTTATTCATGAAATCTATTTAAGCAATAGCATAGGATTTTCATTCTGCCCTATTTTAGTAATTATTCTTTTTATACTAATACAGCCATAACACATGGTTAAAAAAAAATCCACAAAAGCTTGATGAGCTCCATTTCTGGAGCAGGACCTGGGCTGTAGGCATAATGCCAAGACAGCAGCAGAAGTGAAGGATTGTGAATAATTGGAAAGGCATGAAGTTTTGATGAGAGAGATGAGAGATGGGCAGCAAAGCATAGGTCATGGGCAGTGAATTATTAAGTTCACAAGGAAGATAAAGAAAATACAGCAAACAGAGGATGTTTTGGTAAAGGAGAGATGGAAGTGGTCAGAAAAGAATTGAACACTTTAGTGGTAGTAAGGTTATAAGGTCAAAAAGATGTTCTTGGGTGTGTCTTGGGTAATCTAAAGCAGGAATTACAGCAATTCAGTTTAAGAAGGCAAACAGGAGGAGACGGAATAACAAGTATTAATTCACACGTTGAAGTCACCCAAGGTGAACACTTGTTCAGTGCAAATTGACAGGAGATGCTGGAGGGAGTACATTTCCATGAGAAAGTAAAGATAGAGTTTGGTGTATTGTATTAGATGAGAATTTTGAGTTAGGGATGAAAGTGATTGAGTTTCTTGGTAAAAAGGCGCTAGAATAATATGTGAAGAAGTTATTTGGCAATGAGAGATTTATTATGCCATGACTTTGGTAATATAAATTATTTGATTTGATTTATTATTGTCACATGTAGCTAAGTACAGTGAAAAGTTTTGTTTTGAGTGCAGTACAGGCAGATCATAACAGATAAAGATCATCGGGTAGTTGAACAGAGTGAGGAATACAAAGTTATGGCTGCAGAGAAGAAAGCAAGATCAACATTAGATTTGAAATTTGAGAGGCCTGTTCAGAAGTCAAATGACAGCAAAGTAGAAGCTGTTCTTGAACCTGTTGGTAGGGAGATATTATAACTGGGGCGGGAAGGCCTTTGATGATGTTGGCTGCCTTTCCGAGGCACTGAGAAGTGTAGATGGAACCAATGGATGGAAGGTTGGCTTGTGTGATGAACTGGGCTGTGTTCACAACTTTCTGTAATTTCCGATAGTCCTGGGCAGAGCAGTTGCTGTACCAAGCTGTGGTGCATCCAGATGGAATGCTTTCAATGGTGCATCTATAAAAGTCGGTGAGAGTCTGACTTGAGGGAATTCTGATGAAAAGTAAGAAACCTCCATCTGGGAGGTGTGTTTCTACGAATAGCAGAATATCAGTGCATTGATCCCACGATGAAGTCACCAAAAACAGCTGTGGGTAGTATCGGAGAAACTGAGAACACAGAAAGCCTGCTCAGTTCTGAAAACTTCCCAATCATTCATCTTTTTTCTTGGTGGACCTCTCCTGGCCATTTATTGTCTTTTGTTGGTTTAATATCTTTATTTAATGTTGCTTTCTAGGGATAATCTTTTACATCCTGGATCAATACCTGCTTTCTTTTAATCAGGATCACATATCAGTAAATCAAGAGCTTTCTTTCTAAGCTTGTAGTTGTTATTTGTTCCCTCCCTCTCATTTTTCTGCTAATTTGTTGCTTTTCACTTTTCAACTCTGAATATAGAGCATTTCTAAAATATTGTGCTCTCTCTTCCTTTCACAGAAGTTGACTGATTTCCAGATTATGTCATTAAAGTATATTTTTAACAAGCTTTTTAAAAAACAGATTACCATAAAATGTACAATTCCCTACATGGTCAAGTGTCATTGACCCACAGCCTGAGAAATTGGGTCTGACAGAAAATTGGCCAAACAAAATTAAACAGCAGCCAGCTGCTATTGGTACAGTGAACATCAAGATCAAAGAGGTCACAAAGTCTCAGGGAGAGCCAGTTACAACCAACTGGAAAATTGTGTTATTGAAGAAGTATCGATAACACTTTCTGGCACCTTGACTTTCACCCATTGCCTGACGATGTGCTCTTTACACTTACATGTCATGGCAACAGTGAATGGTGTGGCACAACACCACTGGAAGCTTTGACCCCCAATCATTACCTCAACTGGCCAAAGACCATGGAACATACAGAAAGATCCAGGGCAAGAGGGATAAAAACACACATCTGTAAGCCACTCCTTTAATGAAGACTTGCAGTAAGACTCATGACAGAAGACCATGTGGTAACCTAAGAAGACCCAGGAGAAGATCCACCATGGCCTGCGAGACGCACCTTCGTGGAAGAGAGCCAGCCCTATGTCAGAGTGGAAGGAGATTCCCAAAACTCAGCTCTAACATGTGGATCATTCTGGGTAATCTCCTTTCTCAGACAGTGAGAGCTGGATAGAAAGTAAGTGTTTTGGGAACTTGTGAAATTTTCATGTGATGTTTTTAGAAAGGAATATTTTGTTAATAAAATTGAGTTGAACTGCAAACTGAATTCTGAGTCCCTTTTATTTGAATTGATTTGATCTATTGTCATAGTCATAGAGTCATAGAGATGTACAGTGAAAAACTTGGCGAGTAGTACAGGTAGATCAGAGTAAGCAAGGGCATACAGATCATAGGGTGAAAAAAGACTTGGACAGAGTAAGGCTTATAGGTTACGTCGTGCTGAGAGCAAGATCAACATTAACGAGATTTAGCATTATTTGAAGTTAGAGAGATCATTCATCAGTCTAGCAACGGCCAGGAAGAAGATGTTCGTGTGTGTTCAAGCTTCTGTGTCATCTGCCTGACAGAAGAGGTTGTAGGGTGTCTACCTCATCGATAAAAGAGCTTGGGTAAAGTGTTTTTAATACATTAACTAGTTGAAGTGTCCAAAACACTTATTACAAAGTACCTGCTGATTTATATTATAAAGTGAATATAGTTACTGCCAAGAAAGGTTTAAAATATGAAAATTGTTTCAGATTATCTGTTGTTTGAATGCTCAGTACTGAATGTACTTCTATAATATCTAATAACCTATTATAATAATTACTTTGTTGCATGTGTTGGGCTTCCAAGAGCCCAAAAGCTTTTAGCTGTAGAAGCAGGAGTGAATCACAATTTCAAGAGGTAAAAATCACAATGTACACAATGTATTTTAACTGGAACAACTGGTCTCAGCCTTGCAGCTGGTAGATTTTTGTTTATAAGAAATGTTGAAAATGTACAACAAGTATCTCCTTAATCGATCCCCCAACAAATCTGGATAAAAATTGGAGCAGTAACCTGTGCTGACTCACACATCCTCGGCACAACCAACTTCAGCTGCTCCATCAATGAACTTTCCTCCATCATAAGGTCAGAAGTGGGGATGTTTGCTGATGACTGCACAATGTTCAGCATCATTCACAACTCCTCAGATACTGAAGCAATCTATGTTTAAGTGCAACAAGATTTGGGCAATATGCAGACTCGGCCAGAAAAATGGCTGATGACATTCGTGGCACATAGATGCCAGGCTGTGGCCATCTTCAACGGTGTTACCAACACTGAAAACCCTACTATCAACATTCCAGGACTACCATTGACCAGAAACTGACCTAGACTAGCCATGTACGTACAGTAGCTATAACAACAAGTCTGAAGCTCGGAAATCTGTGGTGAGGAACTAACTGATGACTCCTTAAAACCTATCCACCATCAAGTGACAAGTAACATTCAGACCACATAAACGCCAGGATATAACCATCACCAATAAGAGACAATCTAACCACAGCCCCTTGATATTCAGTGGTGTTATCATCACTGAAGTCCCCGCTATCAACGTCCTGGGGGTTACCATTGACCAGAAACTCAACTGGACTTGCCACAGTGGCTGCAAGTCCAGGTCAGAGACTAGTATACTGCAGTGAGTAACTCACCACTTGACTCCTGAAAGCCTGTCCATTGCCAACAAGGCAAGATTATGATGGAATACTCCCCTCTTACCTGGGGGAGTGCAGCTCCAGTGGCACTAAAGAAACTTGGCACCATTCAGGACAAGCAGCCATCTTGATGCTCCAGTTTCCTCCCACAGTCCAAAAATGTGCAGGTTAGGTGAATTGGCCATGCTAAATTGCCTGTAGTGTTAGGCGAAGGGGTAAATGTAGGGGAATGGGTGTGGGGGGGGTTGCGCTTCGTCGGGTCAGTATGGACTTGTTGGGCCGAAGGGCCTGTTTCCACATTGTAAGTAATCTAATCTAATCTTGATAGGCACCACATCCACAAATATCCACTCTCTCCACCATCAATGCTCAGTAGCAACATTGTTACTTTATACAAGATGCACTCCAAACATTTCCCAAAAATCTTTAGACAGCACCTTCCATTTATGACCAATTCCATCTAGAAAGACAAGGACAGCATTCCAACATCTTCAAGATGTTGGAACACCCAACATCTTCAAGTTCCTGTCCAAGCCATTCACTATCCTGACTTAGAAATGTATCGCTATTCCTTCAGTAAATTCGGTAAAATCCTGCAAATTCCTCCCAAATGGCATTGTGGGTATACTTAGGACAAATGGAACTGATGAGATTCAAAAAAGCAACTCATCATGACCTTATAAAGGGTAGCTAGCAACTGGCATAGCTAGTGATGCCCATATCCCATGAGTGAATAAAACATCTCCACTATGATGAATGAGATTCAAGGCCCCAATTCCAACTCTCACTGAACTTCATGTTTTGAATGCAGGCAGCTAAGACACCCACAAATTTTTGTTTACCAACTTCATCCCTCAATAGGTAGAATCAGAATCGGAAACTTGTAGAAAAATTATCTCCTAACAGAAGTGAATAAGGTTGGAGAGGGTGGACAAGCTAGGACCTTTTTCTTTGGAGTGAAGGAGACTGAGAGGGTCATTATAGAGGTGTATAAGATCATGAGAGGCATGAATAGGTTACTCAGTCTTTTTCCCCAGGATTGGGGAATCACTGACTCGAGGGCATCAGTTTAAAGTTAGGGGGAAAGAATAAAAGGGAACCTGAGGGGCAACTTTTTTACACAGAGGTGGTACGCATATGCAATGAGCTGCCAGCAAACGTGGTTGAGGTGGATACATTAACAACATTTAAAAGCCAGTTGGACAAATATGTGGATAGGAAAGATTTAGAAGGATATGAGCTAAGTGCAGGGAAAAAGGGTTAGCGTGGACTGACATTTTGGTCGGCATGGATCAGGTTTGGGCCAAAGGGTCTGTCTCCGAACTGTAGGCTCTATGATTCTAAGTGTGGATGGAAGATAATTATAGGTGAAAGTAAAGATTCAGATAAATGCAAGGTGCTGCATTTTGGGAAAGCAAATCTTAGCAGAACTTATACACTTAATGGTAAGGTCCTAGGGAGTGTTGCTGAACAAAGAGACTTTGGAGTGCAGGTTCATAGCTCCTTGAAAGTGGAGTCACAGGTAGATAGGATAGTGAAGAAGGCGTTTGGTATGTTTTCCTTTATTGGTCAGAGTATTGAGTACAGGAGTGGGGAGGTCATGTTGTGGCTGTACAGGACATTGGTTAGGCCACTGTTGGAATATTGCGTGCAATTCTGGTCTCCTTTTTCCCTGGAGCGTCGGAGGCTGAGGGGTGACCTTATAGAGGTTTACAAAATTATGATAGGATAAATAGACAAAGACTTTTCACTGGGATCGTGGAGTCCAGAACTAGAGGGCATAGGTTTAGGGTGAGAGGGGAAAGGTATAAAAGAGACCTAAGGGGCAACTTTTTCACACAGAGGGTGGTACGTGTATGGGATGAGCTGCCAGAGGATGTGGTGGAGGCTGGTACAATTGTAACATTTAAGAGACATTTGGATGGGTATATGAATAGGAAGGGTTTGGAGGGATATGGGCCGGGTGCTGGCAGGTGGGACTAGATTGGGTTGGGATATCTGGTCGGCATGGACGGGTTGGACCAAAGGGTCTGTTTCCATGCTGTACATCTCTGTGACTCTATGACTCTAACTGCCTATTCTTACACAAACAGAAGTTTAAAGGGTTGAATGAGAAGCATATAGCCTTTTGTTTTAATACAAAACTGCTTAACATAAAATAATCATCTCAATAGGACAATGGATAGCCATGAAATATTTGTTTTCAAACTGTACATGTTTGATTAGTGACAGGAAACGGCACAGAGCTAAAAGAAGACAACTCATTCTTTTTTACAATTCTCATGATTCATCAGAGCCACTCTGTTCCCAATCTGAGTATTTTTAAGTTAACTTACAACACTTGTGTTCATCTCAAGCGACACTGAAAAATGTCCCATCCAAGATGCAGCTGCTAACTTGATTGGCGCCCAACCAACATATTGAATATTTAGACCCTCCACAGCAGATGCACAACACCAGCTTGTGCCATTTACAAGATACACTGGAACAATTTGTCAAATGTCTTTTTGCATTCTCTTCCCTGCATCCTCCACCACCTAGAAAGGTGAGGGCCACAGCAGCATGGGAACACCACCACCTCCAAGTCACACTCCATCCTGACTTGGGAATATATTGCTGGTCATTCACTGCTGTTGGGTCAAACATTCTGAAACTTCCTTCCTAACAGCACATACCTACACCACATGGACAGTTGTGCTGCAAGGCCCATCCTCATCTTCTCCACAGCAATTCAAGATGGATAATGAATGCTGGTTCAGCCTTAGACACATACATTCCAAGAATGAATTAAAAACAAATTGTCCACCAATTTCTCCCGAAAGCATATTAAATGTTTTAATAATGATAAATCAAATAAATTGACTCTCATTCCAACTTAGATGTGAATGATCACCATGTGAATTGGTGTAGATCATACATTTCATAGATTAATATGCAGTCACAGAGACAAGGTATCTGATACAGTCATGTAAGTACATCAGGATGAGTTTTTTGTCTCTCAAAGACTGAATATCAAAGACAATATACTGCTGCTCATCTCAAAATGGAATTGGCAGGAGCTGAAACAGTTTGTTTAACTATTCGCCTGCCCATAAATTGTAAATTGTTTGTGGGGAAAACTTGATGGCTCATACCCTTGCCACTCCAACCAAAAGAAGTTAAATATTCCGTCAAAACATAGCATAGCTATGCACAATGAAGTCAAATTGCCATCTTCTGTTAACAGTGTTTGCTTGTCACAGCATTGAGTCACAGCACTAAAGTGTCTACTGAATTCTGTGATTCACTTCCTGTAACATTTCTATTTTAGGTTTGAATTGTCACAAGATCACTTTGAGTTTAACTTACTATGCGCATATTAACAAAAGGGAAAGAATGACTTAGATATAACCTAATTCCAACATAAGCACGTGAATATTTGAATTAGAAGCATTAAACTTGCTTTGCAATGTATGGCAAAGTGTTTCACATGAATTGGCAAATTACTGCAATCATCAGTAAGTGATGGAAGGTGTTGATAGTGCTATCAAGCATCACCTCCTCAACAATAACTTGCTCAGTGACACCCGATTTGAGTTCTGCAAATGCCACTTGGCTCCTGGTTCAAAAAAAGACAGAAAAGCTGAGTTCCAGGGTGAGGTGAGAGTTACAGCCCTTGACATCAAGGCCGCATTTCACCAAGTGTGGTATTAAGGAGCCCGAGCAAAACTGGAGTTAATGGGAATCGAGGAAAAAATTCTCCACTGCTTAGAGTCATTCCTGGCACATAGGAAGATGGCAGTGATTGTTAGAGGTCAGTCATCTCAGTTCCAGGACATCTCCACAGGAGTTCCTCAGCGCACTGTCTGAAATCCAAACATCTTCATCAATGACCTTCTCTCCATGTCAGAAGTGGGGTTTTTGCTGATAATTGTACAATGTTCAGCACTATCCATGACTCCTTAGATACAGAAGCTATTCATGTTTAAATGCAACAAAACCCAGACAGTATTCAGGCATGGGCTGACAAGTGGCAAGTAAAATTCAGGCAATGACCACCTCCAAGAAAAGAAAATTATACCACTACTGTTTTGCATTCAATGATGTCATCACCGTTGAATTCCCCCACTATCAACATTCTGGAAGCTACTATTGACTAGACACTCAACAGGATTCACCATATAAATATAATGATTACAAGAGCAGATCAGAGGCTAGGAATACTGCAGCAAGTAACTCATCTCTTGACTCCTCAAAGCCTGTCCACCATCTACAAGGCATAAGTTGACTGTGATGGAATACTCCCTACTTGCCTAGATGACTGCAGTTCCAACAACACTCAAAAGCTTGACACTATTCAGGACAAATGAGCCCATTTGGTTGGCACAACGTTCACAAGTACCCACTCCCTCTGCCACTGATGTTCAGTAGCAGCAGTCTGTACCACCTATAAGATACATTACAGGAATTCACCAAAGACCCTCAGTCAGCATCTTCAAAACTCATGACCTCTACAATCTAGCTGGCAAAGACAGCAGATTTATCCCTTCCAACCATTCCTAATCCTGACTTGGAAACATATCATCTTTCCTTCAATGTTGCTGGGTCAAATTCCTGGGTTGTCCTTTCCTAATGACTTTGTGGTTCTATCTACAGCTCATAGCATGTAGCAGTTCAGGAATGCAGCTCACCACCAGCTTCTGAAGTGTAATTAAAGGCAGCAATAAATGTTTGCCCAGCCAGTGATACCCATGCCATGCTAGTGCATAACAAAGGTGGAATACTGTATTCACATAGAAGTAACATGACGGAAGAAGAATTAGGGCTAGGTTTATAGTATGCAGTCCATTGAGCCAGTTCCTGCCAGAGCCCTACAGTATGCCACGTGCCTCCTAATCTCAGATAGCTAGAGAATAGCTGCTAATATCATCTCAAGCGAAAGAGCAACATGATTCGTAGTGTACTTACAGTCAATTTCAAGCACTTTAAAGGAGCACTTGATTACTAGTCCAGCAACAGTACTGCAATGCCATCAGTGCCCATAAAGCTATAATTTGGACTACCCAATGATTATAGTTTGTCAATGTTCAGTTTCATTTCTATTGTACATCTAAATAAGTCTTTTAGTCACTGCTGCTGCTTCTTGTTCCAAAATGTGTTGCATTGTGAGATCTTATTTACATTGTTGTTCCATAAGTCAAATAATCTCCTTCCTTTCCCCTGACTCCTTTCCCAGCCTCTTCCCCTCCCTTCCATTCCTCCCTGCCACCAACCGGATTCATTCCTCCCATTGACCAACCGGGTTGTACCCTCTATCTGTGTTCACCTATACACTTCACCATCCTGCCCCCGCCACCCCTTTTATCTGCAGCCCCGCTACACACAACCTCAGTCCTGAAGAAGGGTTGGACCCAAAATGTTGATTTCTCCACCTCCTGATGCTGCCTGGCTTGCTGTGTTCTTCCAGCCTCCTGCTTGTCTACCTCCATAGTATTGCCACTGTGCAGTACAGCAGAGAGACCAAAGAAGGCCTCCCTATGGTCTCCACTGACACTGTCACTTAGACATTTGGAGAAAGTTCAGCTCAGGCAATTTGAAAGAGACAGAAATTAGACCCTGTTTGATGAGTACTCTGTTTTACTTGGCCGGCACCAAAGCCTCTTGGCCCCTAAGTACCAGGATAAAAATTGAAGTGCAGAGTAATTTGCAGTTAATAGTCCTTTCAAATACCATAACCTAAGCCTCACTGCCTAAATGTCCAAAGTTCACCCTCCATGGCTCTGTCTGCTGGTAAAATCCTGAAGCAATGTCAAAACGTCTTACTTCCACTCAAAAAAAAGAGTTCACTCTCATTTTACCTTCGCCACCTGAAACCACTAACTCCAAACTCACTCAAAATAAACCTGCAGGCTTAATTCTTTCCTCTCAGTCAGACAGGTTTTCCTAAATAATAGCAAATACTGTTCTCCGAAAGTACGACTTGGAGGAGCTTCTGAGGAATTGATAAATTGTTGTATGAAGAGATTTTCCTCAGCGTAATTGCACTCAGATAATTTTCCTTTCCATATTTCAGTAGTTATTTCCTTGCAATGATCGATTTCCGAACTGACATTTAACAGGGTATCAATCCTTTCTCCCCTTGATGCTGATTGGGTATTGGGGACTGCTGTCATTGGAAATCAGTTTCATGCAGTAAGCACTGAACTAACTTGGACAAATTTGCTTTCAGAAGCAG
The DNA here is from genome assembly GCF_004010195.1 of Chiloscyllium plagiosum. Taxonomy (NCBI): domain Eukaryota; kingdom Metazoa; phylum Chordata; class Chondrichthyes; order Orectolobiformes; family Hemiscylliidae; genus Chiloscyllium; species Chiloscyllium plagiosum. Next base: position 41,796,785 of record NC_057710.1, read on the forward strand.
TGACCATGACAGTGATGTGACAAATGATTACTCTAACTGAAAAGATAGTGAGATATTATATTTCCAATGTGGAAATTTTTCCTACGAACTTGTGCATCTGTTAATTGAACAGCTGTCAATCAAATAGCTACAAGGATTTGCATTGTTCATACTCCCTTGAATATAACTAATTTCATGCCTTTAAATCATATCGTGAAATTATAGAGCTTTTGATGAGCCATTTTGATGGTAGCATCAGGACCTAAGGTCAAATGACATCATAAATGTTCAAGTGTATTAGTATATATCTCTGCAAAGGACTGTAGTACAAAGATTTAACACACCAGCAAAATGCTGAGGGTCTGGATGTTGCTTGTTCTGTCCCTGCCCCAGTTTAGAATGTTTGAGAGAAATTTATCTTCAAAATGCCTGGAAGATACCAACGAGTTTCTAGAGGACCTCCAGTCTGAAACGCCCCAAATGTATGCCTTATTAAGTAAGTACTGTCAACATGTTTCTTAAACTGTGAAATACAGTGAAATTTTTAACAGAAAGGCTGATTTCATATGCAGAAGAGTTTAACTTAGAAAATGACTGTGCGGAAGAGTGAAGAGAAGGTGAACAGTAGGAAGGTGTGTTAAATATCGAGTGGAGGAAAAGATGGGAACTCAAAGAAATAAACAATGGAAGGGGAGAAACAGAATGACATGAAAAGAATGAAAAAGCAGGAAAAAATAGACATAAGTCTGAGTTTTCAGAAATTGAGAGTCCCATTTTATTGCTTGTGACCTCTTGGATGGTTATCTGTAATGGCTGAATGGCAAAGTGCAGCTTGAATATTTTTGAATTTGTTCATGAGGCCAGCCTTTATTCCTATTTCTAATACATGTGACATTGTGCCCATCTGATAGCAGCCCTTTCAACAGTCATCCCTAAGAAGGGATTCCGAATGAAGGGCTTTTGCCCGAAACGTCGATTTTCCTGCTCCTTGGATGCTACCTGACCTGCTGTGCTTTTCCAGCACCACTTTAATCTAGACTCTGGTTTCCAGCATCTGCAGTCCTCATTTTTGCCTATTCCGAAGAAGGGGTTGAATTTGAGAGCATCTTTCCTCTGACAAGCACAATGCATGTGACATACACTATCTGTCAGGCTCATAGTAGTCTGTACCAAAAGACATGTCTAGTGTAGCACTTCTTAGCCAATGAGTCAGGATGTGTCAGGGTTCTTTAGAGCTGCAGAAAATTGAGATTTTGCAGGTAGCAATATATAACTGAAACTTTTATTTTATGATTGCTCTTTGGGAGAATGTATCTGGTATCTATTCACCTCCTTCACTTGCCAACTTTCTTTGCTTGGAAATTGCATTACACAAAGAGGTGTGGCCCAGAAAAGGTGAGTACTTCATGGCATCATTTCAAAGATTGGTTGGGGAGTTACCCCTAATGTCCTATTAATAGGCATCTCTCAACAACATCCCCCAAAATAAATCTTTGGTCATTATCATATTAATTTTATGGGAGTTTGCTGTGTTTATATTGGCTGTCATGTTTTACGTTACAATTGCAAATACACTCCAAAAGTACCCAACTGGCTGTAAAGAGCTTGAGGTGTCCTGTGGTCATTGAGAGTGCTATATTAATGCAAGGCTTATTTCTACTTTCCCTCAGTCTTCTCTAGAGTGTATGATTTCAGCTTTGCCAAACAATAAGTTCATAAGGTTATCAAGCAGAATTAGGCCATTCAACCCATCAAGTCTGCTCCACGATTCGATCATAGCTGTTATGTTTCTCAAACCTATTCTCCTGTCTGCTTAACCTATTCTCCTGTCTGCTCCCCATAACCCTTGATCACCCTACTAATCAAGAACCTACTTATCTCTGCCTTAAATACAGTCAATGACTTGGCCTCCACAACCTTCAGTGGAAATGAGTTCCACAAATTGACCACCCTCTGGCTGAAGAAATTCCTCCTCATCTTAATTCTCAAGAGTCATCCCTTCTCTCTGAGGCTGTGTCCTCAGGTTCTAGTCTCTCCACCACCATTCAATCCAGACCTCTGGGTATTCTGTAAGTGTCAATGAGAAATTAACCCTCCATTGAGTACCAACCCAGCGTCCTCTACCTCTCTTGATATGATAAGTCCCTTGTACAATCTCAGTAGCATATCTTTACTTTTGTATTCTACCTCTCTTGAAACATTTCCCAACAGTCAGCTATCTTAAGATAGATATTATCCATTTGGTTTTTCTTTTTTGAACTGTTACATGTGGCTGGAGACCTTTGTTGATATCTAGTGAACAAAATTGCCCACAATCCTCCAGGTATTGCTTTACTCTATCTGATTTTTTGTGCCATTCTATTCAGCTACAGGAGTTATATTTTAAGTATTTTTCTCTGCTCTTATGATGAAATTTGAATGGAAAAAGGTATGAGTTGCTCACATGACACTTTGGAGAAATGCTAACTGGTGTGATTTATTATTTAGCTCCTGAGCCCACACAGAGCTATGCTTTATGAAGCTTCAGCCAACAGATCAATCCTTCTATAATAGGATGTGGTTTCCTAACCATTGCACTCATCTTATATGCCTTCAGGCTAATGGATACACTCTGAATTAGTTGATGTAAAAAAAAGTCATTTTCAATGCATAATAAACATATTTTCTTACTTTGGAAATTTAGTGTATGATTCTATTGGAAAAGATGGCAGCAATATTCTACATGGAAACATTGATCAACTGGGGTCCTACAGTGAATGTACCTCAGCTCAAAGTCCTTCTGGAAAGTTTAGTGGACAATATTGTAAATTGACAATTCAACAGGTATACCATTGCCATTAAAACAAATATTGCTTGCTTGTAAAAATGATCTTGCAATAACATTTTGCTGTTTTTAATAGGGCAAGATTGACTATAATGTTGCTATTTGTGTGCCCAGTTCTTGTAAGAACGAAGACATAATGATGCTTGAATGGCTTGGTAAGAATGACTGTATCTTATAGTATGCATGCACAGCATTCACTGTCATTTGATGTCAATGGAGGTGTTTATTGGATATTAGCTCGCTCCAAGGGGAAGGGAGGCTGGACCAGATCTGACCTATTACTATATAATCCTTTGCTAATCAATTGGAGATGGCACTGAGAACGCCATAACATGTGTTCTTTATGATAAATGTAGTATGAAAGTAATTCCATTTTTTGGAACAAATCAAATAGAGGAACATGCACTAATTGTCCCCTTGTGATCTGTAGATTTACATAATTGTTAGTATTGTGATTATAATTTGATTTTATATTTTATTCCATCTCCAATCTCCCTATGAAGCCCCTTGCTTAGATTGGAGTCTGCCATTCCAGTGGAAAGAGTAGAAACCAAAATATCCACATTTACTAAACAATGCCCCAAATGAATTTACCAACAAGATTTCACTTTTGTAACTTATTTTATTTTGAATCATTAATAAAACAAATAAAAATGAAATAAAAATCAAACAACACTTCAATAAAAGGTAAGTGGGGATGTGAGTTATGAGCATGATACGAAGGGACTTCCAGGGAATTTGGACAGGCTGAATGAATGGTAGATAGAATATAATATGGTTATAATATAATGTATGAGATTATCCACTGTAGTAAGAGAAACAAAGGTTCAAAGCACCGTATTTCTTAAACGGTGAGAGACTGGAAAGTGCTGATGCTGAAAGGGACCAAGATGTCCTTGATCATGTCACTGAAAATTAGCATGCAGCTGCAGCAAGCAATCCAGAAGTCAACTGATATGTTTATCTTTATTGCAAGAGGATTTAAATACAGCAGCAAAATAAGTTTGGTTTTAATTGTATAGAATATCGGTGAGACTGCACCCGCACCATTGTGTGTAGTTCTAGTTCCTGTTGCTTAAGGAAGGATATGCTTGCCATAACAAATCTATAGGGGAGCTTCATCAGGTTGATTGCTGAGGTGGTGTGAATGCCCTATGAAGAGAGAATGAGGAGACTAGGTGTGTATTCTCTGGAGTGTTAAAGAATGAGAGTTGAATTCATGGACATTTATAAACATTTTAATAGATGTGAGGTAGAAAAGATGGGTAGAACTTACAGGGATTTGAACGATGTGGGGTAGGATGAAGACGTGCAGCAAAATTGGATGAAAAATCTGGTGAGGCCCAAATCCAATTCAGGACCAACTTGCGCCATTTTTGGTGCTTTTCACAAGCAGCATGGCAAGGTTCTCACTAGGTAACGAGTTGCCCATTGATGGTGATTATTGCTTATTCTGTGCCATGGTGACAGATCAGCTCACCTCATTAATCTTCAGCCTCCTATCTTACCAAACTCATTAAACAAAGAACAAAGAAAATTTATAGCCCAGGAACAGGCCCTTCAGCCCTCCAAGCCTGAGCCAATCCAAATGTACTGTCTAAACCTGTCAGTCAATTCCTAAGCATCTGTATCCCTCTGCTCCCCACCTACTCATGCATCTGTCCAGACGCATCTTAAATGAATCTGCCTTGCCTGCCTCTACAACCTCTGCTGGCAATGCGTTCCAGGCATCTACTACTCTCTGTGTAAAGTACTTGGTGTATGTATCCCCCTGAAACTTTCCACCTCTCACCTGGAAAGCATGACCTCTCACTATTGAATTCTTCACCCTGGGAAAAAAGCTTGTCTCTATCCATCCTGTCTATACCCTTCATGATTTTGTAAACCTCAATCAGGTTCCTCCCTCAATCTCCTTTTTTCTAATGAAAACACAACTAACCTACTCAACCTCTCTTCATAGCTAGCACCTTTCATGCAGGCAACATCCTCGTAAACCTTCTCTGCACCCTCTCCAAAGCGTCCACATCCTTTGGTAATGTGGCAACCAGAACTGTACACAGTATTCTAAATGCAGCCGAATAAATGTCTTGTACAATTTTTACATGACTTGCCAGCTCTTATACACAATAACCCGTCCGATGAAGGCAAGCATACTATATTCCTTCTTGACCACTCTATCCACCTGTGCAGCAACCTTCAGGGTACAATGGACCTGCACTCCCAGATCTCTCTGCCCATCAACTTTTCCCAAGGCTCTTCTGTTCATTGTATAATTCGCTCGAGAATTAGTCTTGCCTAAATGCATCATCTCACATTTGTCTGGACTGAAATCCATCTGCCACCTTTCTGCCCAACTCTCCAGTCTATCTATATCCTCCTGTATTCTCTGACAGTTCCTTATGCTTTCTGCTACTCCACCAATCTTCGTGTCATCTGCCAATTTGATGATCATACCAACAGTGCCCTCTTCCAGATCATTTATGTATAGTACAAACAACAGTGGCCCTAGCACTGATCCCTGTGGAACACCACAGGTCACCTTTCTTTATTTCGAGAAACTTCCTTCAACTACTATTCTCTGCCTCCTGTTGCTCAACCAGTTCTTTATCCACCTAGCTAGAACACCCTGCACACCATGTGACTTCACTTTCTCCATTAGTCTGCCCTGGGCAACCTTGTCAGATGCCTCACTAAAGTCAACAGCTCTTCCTTCATCTATCAACTTGGTCACTTACTCGAAGAACTCTATTAAGTTGGTAAGGCATGATCTCCCCCACACAAAACCATGTTGCCTATCACTGATAAGCCCATTATTTTATAAATATAAATAGATCCTATCCATCAGTACCCCCTCCAGCAACTTTCCCACCACTGACGTCAGGCTCACTGGTCTGTAGTTACCCAGAATATCCCTACTCCCCTTCTTGTACAGGGGGACAACATGAGCAATCTTCCAGTCCTCCAGCACCTCACCTGTATTGAAGGATGCCACAAAGATATCTGTCAGGGCCCCAGCTATTTCCTCTCTCGCCTCCCTCAGCAACCTGGGATAGATCCCATCCGGTCCTGGGGATTTGTCCACCTTAATAACCTCTAGCCTACCCAACACATCTTCCCTACTTATGTCAACATGATCTAGCCTAGTCAAACGTCTATCTCTAATCTCAACATTCATCATGTTCCTCTCCTCAGTGAACTGATGCAAAGTAATCATTCAGAATCGCACCCATTCTCTCAGGTTTGACACACAGTCTTCCTTCATTATCCTTTAGTGGACCAATCCTTTCTCTAGTTACCCACTTGCTTCTTATATAAGAATAAAAGGCTTTGGGATTCTCCTTAATTCTGCTTGCTAAAGCTATTTTATGACCCCTTTTAACCCACTTGATTCCTCATTTAAGACTTTTCCTACTCTTCTGATATTCGTCCGGGGCCGTTCTGTTCTTAGCTGCCTCGACCTTATGTACGCTTCCCTTTTCCTCTTGGCTAGTCGTACAATTTCTCCTGTCAACCACAGTTCACGAATCTTGCCCTTCCTATCTTTTGCCTTCAACAGGACATGCATATCCTGTACTATCTTTAACCTATCTTTGAATGCCTCACACATCTCAAATGTGGACTTCCCTTCAAATAGGAGTGTCCAATCCACATTTCTGAGCTCCTGCCTAATTTTGATATAATTGGCCTTGGCCCAGTTTAGTACTCTTCCCTTAGGACCACTCTCTACTTTATCTATGAGTATTCTAAAACTTATAGAATTGTGGTCACTGTTCTCAAAGAAATCCCCCACTGCAATTTCTAGCACTTGTCCTGGCTCATTCCCCAGTACCAGGTCCAATATGGCCCCCTCCCTCATCAGACTATTGACATACTGCTCTAGAAACCTCTACTGGACACTTCTTACAAATTCTACACCATCCAGACTTCTGACACTAAGTGTATCCCAGTCAATGTTGGGAAAATTAAAATCTCCCATCACCACTACCCTATTGCCTCTATATCTTTCCATAATCTGTTTACCTATTTGTTCTTCTCCCTCATACTCACTGTTGGGAGGCCTGTAATAAAGTCATAACAATGTAACTGCACCCTTCTTATTTCTCAGCTCCACCCATAATGCCTCACTACCCAAGACCTTCGAAGTGTCCTCCTTTAGCACAGCCATGATATCATCCCTGACCAGCAATGCAACTCCACCCCCCCCCCTTTTAGATTAGATTAGATTAGATTAGATTACTTACAGTGTGGAAACAGGCCCTTCGGCCCAACAAGTCCACACCGACCCGCCGAAGCGTATACCACCCAGACCCATACTCCTACACTTACCGCTTCACCTAACACGTAGCCAATCATGCCCTTCCTTCAACCAATAGCATCATACTCCCAGGCATTAATCCAAGGCCCAAGTTCATCTGCCTTACCCACTATACTCCTTGCATTAAAGTACATGCACTTCTGGCCACCAATTCTTTTGCGTACATCTGCTCTCAGACTATTCTTCTCCTTATTAATGCTAACTTCATGACTCTTACAGTCTCCAGTTTCACCTCGCTGTCTACTTGTCTTCTCATCTGATTCCCAGCCCTCTGCCACATTAGTTTAAAACCTCCCCAATAGCAGTAGCAAAAATTCCCCAAGGACACTAGTTCCAGTCTTGTCAGGTGTAGACCATCCAATTTGTAATAGTCCCTGCTTCCCCAGAACCAGTCCCAGTGTCCAACAAATCTGAACCACTCCCTCTTACACCATCCCTCAAGCCACGTGTTCATCCTGTCTATTCTTTCTTTTCTACTCTGGCTAGCGCGTGGCACTGGTAGTAATCCCGAGATCACTACCTATGAGGTCCTCCTTTTTGACTTCTCTCCTAGTTTCCTGAATTGTGCTTTCAGGACCTCATCTCTTTTTTTACTTATATCGTTAGTGCCTAACTGCACCAAGACAACTGGCTGTTCACTCTCCCCTTTTAGAATGCTCTGCAGCCGATCGGTAACATCCTTGACCCGAGCACCTGGGAGGCCACATACTATCCGGGAGTCCCGTTTTCAGCCACAGAACCGTCTTTCTGCTCCCCTTACAATAGAATCCCCTATGACTCTGGCCCTGTGAGCCTTTTTCCCGCCCTTCTGAACAGCAGTGCCCACCACGGTGCCATGATCTTGACAACTGCTGCCCTCTCCTGGTGAGCCATCTCCCCCAACAGTATCCATAATGGTATACCTGTTTTGGAGGGAGATGACTGCAGGGGACACCTGCACTGCCTTCCTACTCTTTTTCTGTCTTTTGGTTACCCATTCACTGTCTCCCTCAGCAATTCTAACCTGCGGTGTGACCAGTTCACTAAACGTGTTATCCACGACCTCCTCAGCATTGCGGATGCTCCACAGTGAGTCCATCCACAGCTCCAGAGCCGTCATGTTGTCAAACAAGAGCTGCAGCTGGACACACTTCTGCAAGTGTAAGAGTCAGGAATGTCAGGCACGTTCCTAAGCTCCCAAATCAAGCAAGAGGCACATGCCACCGGTCTGAGGTGCCCTGCCATTGTAAGCTTAGCTTTATATGAACTAAAACCAAACAATGCACTTAAATATATGAAAAAGAAAGATAAGAAAGAAACAGAGTTTTTTTCTCCCGGTTAGAAGAGGGGGCAGGAGGGAGATACTACACGTGCAGTATCTCGGGTTTAGCCACTGCCAAAATATAAATTAAGCCTTATCTTCCTGGCAGCCCTCACTTCACTTCACCTTCTCTCCTCGCTGCTCTGTCAAAATGGAGCAAATTCAATATAGAGAAAACGTGAAATGGGAACCAGAGCATGTATCAGTTGGTTTCAGCTCTGCCTGCTCCAAAGGACCTCGATGTTACCAATTATTGCACTGAAACCCAGGACACAATTCAGGGCCACAGTTCAGCTGTCTGCAGCCTTCACCCCCGCGGACATCAGCATGTGGAATCCAGCAATCCCTCACGACCATGTTGGCACCTCCCTGATACATTGGTAGTGCACTCTGGATGTATAGACTTAGATGGCAGGGTGTGCACCAACAATTAGCATTGCAGCAAGGACACCTTGTACTGTAACACTTAGCTCACAGACTGGACTAGGTTGCATCTCAGACCTGCTAACTTTCTCTCTCAGCACTCACTTACTTAATGCTTACCTGCAAGCTTAGAGCAGCTAGCTTGTTCTCTTAACACTTGCTCGCATAATGCTGAGACCATTCTTGACTGCTTTGCATTGCCTTGTCAATTAGTGCAGACACATAGCTAAGTGGCTAGCCTTGCTGCTCAGCATTCCTCAATGTAGGGAGCACAACCTCCTCCGTTTGCCAGCATCTTACCCAGCCAACACACTGCAGATGCATCAAGCAAGCAGTCGTGTACTGAACTCTGAAAAGAGTTGTCCTCAGTGAAGTCCATGGAGATCCCTGTCAGTTAAGTGGTCCTGTCATATAATGTCAAGGGCAGCCACCTATACAGATCATGGGAATTGACCACAATCAGATGTTTGGGTGGAGTATTCTCATTTAGGGGGCCTGTATCTCTACAGTCCAGCGAGTAAGTCATGGTCAGTCATTTGGCTCCAAAACAGGTATTTAAGGGGAGGGGGCTGGTGTGATTGAGGTGATGTATTGGCACCAGTCATATCTTGTTCAGGACTGGCTGGTCATGTTGGTCAAGGGGTTGGCCACAGTCAATTCATCAGGTCCAGCTAGAGAAAATAAAATGGGAAGAGAAAAAAGTGTTGTGACAGTGGGAAGCAAGGGTGGTTGTTAACACTGGACTGAGTCTTGACAGCTCAGTCTCTGAATCTTTGGCATTCTCTACTTTAGAGGGCTTCAAAAATTCAGTCTTCAAGTAAGTTCAAGGAAGAGATTGATAAATTAGCAAGTTTTGAGAAGATTTGTGCTCATGTTGAGGTTCTGGATGTATGTTTTCTCGCTGAGCTGAAAGGTTCTTCTTCAGACGTTTCATCACCATACTACGTAACATCATTGGTGAGCCTCCAATAAAGTGCTGGTGTTGTGTCCTGCTTTCTATTTATGTGTTTAGGTTTCCTTGGGTTGGTGATGTAAGTTTCTGTGTTGGTGATGTCATTTCCTGTTCTTTTTCTCAGAGGGTGGTAGATGGTGTCCAAATCGATGTGTTTCCAAAAGAATGGGACATAAAACAAATGCTTCACCAGAGGCTTACTGATGATGTTACCTAGTATGGTGATGCAGTGTCTGAAAATTAACCTTCCAGAGATTACTAAATTTTCAGCTACTAATAACAGAATAGGATATAGATATTTTATAAGAGTATTGAAGTAAATGATCAGCTATGATCTAGAATGTCAGGATAGCATCAAGAGGCTGAATGGCCTTCTGCTGCTTCTCTGTTCTCTATAATTTACACAGATATTTAAAGTCCTTACTAAATATTCTTAAAAACAGTTACAAAATTCATGATCTTTTCAAGAAGCTACAAATGTTCCTTATTGCTGGTGGGTCATATGGTGAATCCATTCTGTTTCAATGGAGAGTAAGGCAAAATGAGCATGTGGTGTTGTAAAATTTCAGTTGGTGTGCAAACCGTAGACATTTGGTTGCAAATATGGATTACTGCTAATATTATTATTGTCTCATTTCCAGTTTTTAAGTACAAATGTGGATGACAAGATTTGGTGTTAATTTATTATAGTTTTTAATAAATTGCATAGTCAAATCTACATTTGTATTATCAAACAATATACCTTTAGCTTTGTTTTCTACTTTCAGGTTTGTTCAAGTACAAGAACACGTCTTTCATATCTCCTTCTCCAATATTATTATTCCTTGCAAATAACAACATATACAGAGTGAAAAGTGTGTATTGCCAAAATAATGTTCCTAACATTGATGTCTTTGTTGGCATTTGTATGTACGTATTACACATACATAATACCTTATGACTTAACATTACACTTGCATATTTTACATGGAGAATGTCTCTTAAAATCTTTTTTTCTAAAACAGGTTTGTTGTTGTTCTTTTCATTATCATGACGATATCTGGGACAATGTTTATTACAATGAAAGAGTGGAAGACCAAATCAGCTGGTAACAAGCTGAAGGATAGTTTAAGTTCAGCTCACAAGCACTATGGGACAGTTTCATTTCATAAAATAAATGGTCAGCAATTGCAAGTAAGTACCCCAAAATCCAAGCTTGAATCACCAGGACAAAATCCAATGGAAACAACAGAAAACAGCAATGGAGTAGGTAAGATGCATTTAACATTATAATAACATATCAGTGAAATAGATGTTGTATCATGACGTAATGTGAATTTTTTAAAAAGTTATTTGATGGATATGAGTGTCACTGGCAAGGACAGTATTTGTTGCCCTTACTGAGCTTAAACTTACTTTATGAAACTATCTTGACACATGACTACATAATATTAAGTTGGCATGGGGTGACATGGATGGTGGCTATGCTAACATTGTGGCTGAAAATGATAATTGGGCAGAATGGAAAGGGCTATATTTCACTGTATATGACCTGGAGGCAGCTACATTAGAACATTTAATTTCCAATCCATAACTTCTCTTAAATTTATGAATGCAAATTTCACTTGTCTATTATTTTGTAAATAACCAAACAGTTGAAGAGGGGTCAGGGTAGAAATGATAGGATATTTTCCCTTTCATGCTTAGATATAAAACCAACATTGTAGATTGGCTGCACTTGAGAGAAACTACCTGATTTTCAGAAGATCTCATAAACTGGTTGACTGTAATGTCCATTTTATGCTAACAAAGCAAGTTGGAAATCCCCCTAAAATCATAATGCTGTAATGTTAAAATAATGTTAGTCCTTGCAGTAGTAAATTTGGATAACACATAGCTCCGGATATTTAATTATTTGTTTCTTAAATTACTACCTTATTATTGGATCTTGTAATCCAGCTTTACAAGCAAACTTGTGGGGGGTATCATCTATGCTGTTTTTGGCTGACTCCTTAAAACATTATTAGTAAAAGAAATATAATCCCTAATGTGATATTATTGTGTAAATCAGCCCCTGAAGGCTTCTTCACATAATTATTTTACTGCATAGAGGAAGCTATCTGACCACAGAACTGGATTTTCATGGAGTTGGGGAGAACTCTGCAAAATTTAAAAAAACGTAGCCAGGACTCGACTCTTGGCACCCCTGATTTTTGACATTGCAGAAAGGGTGAGGCTGGTGTAGATTCTTACCCACTCCCTATAAACACAATCTGGCCAGCTCCGCTGCAGGGATAGGCACCTAGAACAAAGAACAATGCAGCACAGGAACAGGCCCTTTGGCCCTCCAAGTCCACGCCAAGTTCACACATTTCGCCTTTCCATACTAAAACTGTCTTCACTTAGAAGGGGCTTTGAGTATAAGGATAAGCAAATTATCCCTCTGTTCCCTTCCTATTCATGTTCTTGTCCAGGTGTTTTTTGAATGCTGCTGTTGTGTCTGCTTCCACCACCTCCTCTGGCAGAACGTTCCAGACACTCACCATCCTTTGTGTGAAGAACTTGCTTCGCACATCTCTTTTGAACTTGCTCCCCACACCTTGAACTTATATCCCCTAGTAATTGACCCCTTTATCCTGGGGAAAAGCCTCATACTTTCCACTCTATCCATGTCATTTACAATCTTATAAATTTCTATCAGGTCGCCCCCTCAGCCTCCTGCATTCTAGTGAAAACAAATCCAGCCTATCCAACCTTTCTTCATAGCTAAAATCCCCCATACCTGGAAAATCTTTTCTCTATCCTCTCCAAAGCAATCATATCCTTCTGGTAGCATGGTGACCAGAATTTTACACAATATGCCAAGTGTAGCCTAACTAAAGTTCTATAAAGCTGTAGCATAACTTGTCTATCCTTATGCATAATGCCCCTTCCAATAAAGATAAGACTTTTTTACTACCTTATCTACCTGCGCTACCACCTTCAGTGATCTATGGACCTGTACTCCCAGATCACTCTGCATATCAATACTCCTAAAGATTGTGCCATTCACTGTATAATTTCCACTTGTACTTGACCTTCCAAAATGCATTACCTCACATTTGTCTGGATTAACCTCCATTTGTCATTTTTCTACTCATGCCTCCAACTATCTATATCCTGTATCTTCTGACAATCCTCCTCACTATCTGCAACTCCACCAATCTTTGTATCATCTGCAAACTTACTGATTAGACCAGTTACATTTTCCTCCAAATCCTTTATGTAGATAATGAACAGCAGAGGTCCCAGCACTGACCCCTGTGGAACACCACTAGTTCAGTTCTCCATTCTAAAAAAGCATCTTTTAACCCTACCCTCTGTCTCCTGTGATAAAGCCAGTTCTGTATCCATCTTGCCAGCTCGCCCCTCATACCATGTGACTTAACATTCTGTACCAGTCTGCCATGAGGGACCTTGTCAAAGGTTTTACTAAAGTCCATGAAGATAATATCAACCGCTTTTCCCTCATCAATCATCTTCATCACCTCCACAAAAAGCTCGATCAACGTAGTGAGGTGTGACCTCCCCAATCCGTCTATTGGTAATAAGTCCATTTGCTTCTAAATATGCATAGATCTTGTCCCTGCGAATCTTTTCTAATAATTTCCCTTCCACCAACTTGAGGTTCACAGGTCAGTAATTTCCAGGATTATCTCTGCTACACTTCTTACACAATTGCATAACATTGGCTATTCTCCAGTCCTTTGGGACCCCACCTGTGGCCAAAGAGAATACAAAGATGTCTGTCAATGCTCCATCAATACGTTCTCTTTCCTCCCTCAATATTCTGCGATAGATCCCATCAGGACCTGGGGACTTATTTACCTTCATGCTTTCTAAAATGCACATTACCTCTTCCTTTCTAACAGCAATGTGGTTTATAAAAATGATACTCCCTTCCCTGAGATCATCTTCCACTAATTCCTTCTCTTTGGTGAATACCGACATAAAGTATTCATTTAAGACCTCACCTACCTCCTTGGCTCCCTGCTTTGCCCTTGAGCAGGCCAACCCTTTTCCTGGCTACCCTCTTGCTTTTTATCTGAAAAGGCGAGGATGCGGATGCTGGAGGTAAGAGTCGAAAAGTGTGGCACTGGAAAAGCACAATAAATTAGGTAGCATCCAAGGAACAGGAGAATCGACATTTTGGGCATAAGCCAGCCTGATCAAAGCTAGCACTGCTGCCTCACAGCGCCAGGGACCCAGGTTTGATTCCCGCCTTGGGTGACTGTGTGGAATTTGCACATTCTCCCCATTTCTGTGTACGTTTCCTCCCACAATCCAAAGATATACAGATTAGGTGAATTGGCCATGTTAAATTGCCCATAGTGTTAGGTACATTAGTCAGGGGCAAATATAGAGTCTGGGTGGGTTACCCTTCGGAGGGTTAGTGTGGACTTGTTGGCTCAAAGGTTCTGTTTCCATACTGCAAGGAATCTAAACTTTTATTGACCCCTTTTAGCCCTTCTAATTCCTTGTTTATGTTCTTTCCTACTTTCATTAAATATTTCAAGGACTGTGCCAATTCCCAACATCCTAAACTTTATGTATGCTTCCTTATGCTTTTTGACCAAGGTTATAACATCCCTGGTCATCCAAGATTCACGTAACTTGCCATGCCTGTTCTTCATTCTCACAGGAACATGCCAATCCTGAACTCTTATCAACTGCTGTTTGAAATACTCCAACATGTTTGATGTAGATTTACTTTCAAACAGCTACCTCTGTTAATATTCTTCAGTTCCTGCCTAATATTGTTGTAGTTCGCCTTCCTCCAATGTAACACCTTCACCTGAGGACTGTTGTTATCCTTACCCATGAGTATCTTAAAACTGACAGTATTATAGGCACTATTCCCAAAATGCTCCCCCACTGGAAGTTCCCTCACCTGACTAGGCTCGTTTCCAAAACCAGGTCCAGTATAACCCTCTGTACCAGGTTTCTTTGAATTGGGTCAGGTTTTAAGGCAGTTATGGTTCACAACCCCTTGGAGGTGCCATGAACAATTTTCTGGATGAGAGAAACTTTCGTAAAGTAAGTTCAAAAAAATCTTACCAATACATCTTCCAACCCCATACTGACCTCTGACCCGCTGCAAACCATCATGGCAACTCATACCTTCCATGTTAACCAATGGGCACTTCCATCTGCATTCATCTAGTTTTCAAAGTTTGTGCGAAGATTTGTAGCTCGGGTGCTCGTTGTTGTGGTTCTGTTCGCCAAGCTGGAAGTGTTTGTTGCAAACGTTTCGTCCCCTGGCTAGGCGACATCATCAGTGCTTGGGAGCCTCCTGCGAAGTGCTTCTTTGATGTTTTCTCCAGTGTTTATAGTGGTCTGTCCCTGCCGCTTCCGGTTGTCAGTTTCAGCTGTCCGCTGTAGTGGTTGGTATATTGGGTCCAGATCGATGTGTTTGGTTCATCTAGTTTACACTCTGGTCAGTGACGATGACAGCAGTGAAGACCCTGGTTCCCCTCTACAGGCAATGTTTCATATTCACAACTGCATCCCTTAGCTTGTTGGTGCTGTGCATTTATTCTTCTCTTCTTCCTCCTAATGCTAGCACAGCTGCTGGGATAAGTTGATCATGGAAGTCCTGATCTGTGAAAAATAGTAGGAATGGGATATTTGTTTCCATTTGAGATCTTGACATAATTAAGCTATCCTTCAGGCTCTATCTTGAATGAAAACTTCCCTCCAGCCTTAGTGTAGTGCTTTCTCAATGACCCACAAATGGTTTTTCTTCTTCTTCATTCTGTCACATTAAATACATTTGGAGTTTTTGAAGCCTTAATGCTTACTTTGTCTTCTATGCATTAGCATAACCTGATTCTTTTTGCCTTCATTAGCTCCTCTGGTAGATACAGTCCTTCAAACATAGGAATGACAGTGTGCATTAATGGTTTCATCCCCATGTTGTTCACTTACAGATAAACGGATCTGGGAATGCTCCTGTGCAGCTGAATGTGCCACCACCACCACCACTGCTGGTGAGTCTTTGATACCCTTCTGCTCAGAGTTAAATGAACCACAGGACAGGTTTGGGGTGTTGATAGAGTTTATTCTCCTTTATTTTGCAGAGAGTAATTCACTTCAGTGCTAAGGCTGTAAGGGATTACTGGACCCATGCTATTTTTTAGTTTCTATTTTGATTCTCTCTGAGGGGAGAAATCTCAGGTCTCCTCCTTATTTTCTGCACATTTTCTGTGAAGCCATCATTTTGCATGACGATTTTGAAAAGTGATGATGCTTGTAGGTCTCTCTGCTATAGGAAGGATGTTTTGAAACTTAAGAGGTTTCAGAAAAGATTTACAAGGAAGGTATGCCAGGTATGGAGGGTTTGAGCTATGGACTGAGGCTGAGCAGGCTGGGCTGTTTTCCCTGGAGTGTCAGAGGCTGAGGGGTAATGTTATGGAAGTTTATAAAATCATGAGGGGCATTGATAGGGTAAATAGCCAAGGATTTTTCCCAGGGTAGAGTAGTCCAAAACTAGGGGGCATAGATTTAAGGTGAGAGTGGAAAGATTTAAGAGGGGCCTAAGAGGCAACTTTTTCATGAAGAGGGTGGTGCTTGTATGGAATGAACTGCCAGAGGAAGTGGTGGAGGCTGGTAAAATTACAACATTTAAAAGGCATCTGGATAGTTACATGAATAGGAAAGGTTTAGAGGGATATGGGGTAAATGCTGGCAAATGGGATTAGATTAATTGGGGATATTTGGTCAGCATGGATGTGTTGGACCGAAGGGTCTGTTTCCATGTTATACATCTCTATAATTCTATGACTCTAAATATTTAATCTGATTCATTCAGCCTTCACCCTGCGTTCTTTGCTACACTTTTCTCCAAACACTGTCGATCAACGTCTTACTTTCCCACATGACTATTGGCCTTTTCACTACCTAACTAGATATATCTTTTCTTCCCCCTGGTCCCACTTCCATTCAGATCCCCAAGTCCAGCCTTAGTCTTATTGTTTATTCATCTATTCTTTCTCCTTACCCCATTGTCTTCCCCACCTTAAATATGCAACTCCTACATGTCCTTAAATAAAATCAGAAATTGCTGGAGAAACTCAGCAGGTCTGGCAGCATTAGAACAGTTTTGAAAAAGGGTCACTGGACTCAACATGTTAACTCCATTTCTCTCTTCACACCAGACCTGCTGAGTTTCTCCATTTCTGTTTTTTGTTTCAGATTTCCAGCATCTGCAGTTTTATGTATAATTCTATGTTTTCTTGTCCACCTCGCCCGTAACACTGTGATTCTCCCTTCTGCACCCTGTTTCCCCCTTCTATTCCCTAGTATCCTTCCACTGCCCCTCACAGCAACACACAAAGTTTCATTTGATATTGTTCTTCCTATCTAACCAACTTTTGTGTGACACTTTTGAATTAAGCATTCTTTTGAATTAAAATCATTTGGGATTAAGCTTCGTTTGCTTGCCCCTGTCAGTTTTTCTGACACCAGATATTGTGGCTTCTTCACTTGAACAAGCTTGTTGCCAGAGTCATCTTCAATCTTCACTCTGTAAGTGTTAAAGAGCAACAAGAGAAAGCAAGACCGCATATGACTGAGACTTTCCATGAGTTGGTTGATCTGGTCAGACTTCAATTTTACTGTTAAGCATTTGGGAAAAGAAAAGCTTGATTTTGAAGGAACCATGATACTGAAAAAGTTTGTAATCGCAATGGCTTGGAAGACGAGGTCCACCCAGCCATGCAGACACATTGTATATTTTATATATGGTTGAGTTTTTGAACACATCTTCCTAATTTTTGCGCACCCAGATTGTGCCTGTACATGGAATTCCAGCCAGGCTGAGGTGTTAATTGTTAGTTATGGAATGCTAATGAATGCAAAAGATGTTCTTGAGCATGTAAGTTAGGAAAGCCGATAAGCCTGAAAGCTTCTGAGAATTTAGTACCAAATATTTAATGCATCATTCGGAAACCAATATTTTGCCTATATCCAATTAAATTCTTCCACATCCCTTTGCAAAAGCTTTGTGTGAACTCTTAGTCTATAAGATATCGGAGCAGCATTAGGTCATTCAGCCTGATCAGGTCTGCTCTACCATTCGATCAGTCTAATACCTTTATCAACCCTGTTCTTCCCATCACCCTTGATTCTCTAATTAAGCAAAAACCCACCTATCTCTGTCTTAAAGACAGTCAATGACTTGGCCTTCACAACATTCCATATGAATGATTTACTCAGATTCACCACCTTCTGGCTGTAAAAATTCCTCCTCATCTTAAGTTTCTGTCCTAACTTTCAATTTCATATTTATTAATTTAATTTAAATTCTACCAGCTACTGTGGTGGAATATCTGCCCAAAACATAAATCTTCTCTCACAGAGTCATAGAGACCTACAGCTCGGAGATAGGCCCTTTGGCCCAAGCTGGTCCATGCTGACCAAAGTGTCCATCCACGCTAACCCCATTTCCCTGCACTTGACCCATATCCTTCTAAACCTTTCCTATCCATGTATTTGTCCAAATGCCTTTTAGATGTTGTTAATGTACCCACCTCAACCACTTCTGCTGGCAGCTCATTTCATATGCATGCCACCTTCTGTGTAAAAAATTGCCCCTCAGGTTCCCTTTTATTCTTTCCCCTCTTATGTCTGCATTGCTAATCCTGAGACATTACCATTATGCCATCATCTCTCCACTTGACATTTCTTTATCTTGTTTCAATTCTCAAAAAGTATTGATTATTTGAGAAATAGTTTCAGGAGAAAAAGCTAATAATAAAGCAATGTTTTGTCTTGGATATATCTGTTTCAATAAACTCTTATACCACTCTGATGTGTCACGTTAATCCCAAACATAAGAAGTAAGTTCCTAAAACTCAAAGTTTATCTCTGAAGTACATGCATTCTCGAATCAAATGCAGTCGGTTTTGCTACAAAGTGGTAGTTTCATTCATGTGCAATCTTGTGTTATAAGAAAATCATGCAATAGCAGCACCACTTAAACTAATGGGATCGGAATCACATTATAACCAATACACGCTTTAAAGTTTGTGCTTTAGTGTTCCCAATTTGTCATCACGTTACTGCAAATTCACATTAACGAAACATCTATCTGCAACATATTACAATCTTTCCCTACCTTCCTATGTGATTTCTTAATGTGGTATTACCTTAAACTTGGCAAATGATCCTAACTGAGTTAAAATGTCTTGAACTTTTATTAAGACACCAAAGACTTTCAATTGCAAATGGAAACAGAAAATGTTGGTAACTGCTCATGTCAGGGAGCATCTTTGAAGTGAGAAGCAATTAATGTTAATCAGGTCAATTTAATATCATACTTACCAGTAAAACGGGCGTGGAAGTAAAGTATTGTTGAAGTTAAATGAAACAAGTTGAAAAATAAGGAATTACATGGAGCACTAGTTCTTTGAATAGATTTAAAAGGACACTACAGTAATTTACAGTAATCATCATGGTACTAATAATATACCTGTTTTTTCCATGGTATTTGGTCTTTGCAGATATCATCAACTGGATACTATCAAGCTTTGCCATACAAAACAGTGTCCCTGCCCTGTTATCCACTAAGAACACCATGAGATCATATTCAGTAATAAACGGGATCCGAGTTTTGAGTTTACTGTGGATAATTTCAGGGCACGTCTGCCATTTCACTCTGTTTAATAATCTAGGTAAAGTTGATTATATTAAGCTTATCTGTTGCATGCATGCCTTTTTGTAGTTATTATATTGTTTGTTTTGAAACATTCACTTACAATAAAGGGAAAATTTGAGCGAAAAATATTAATAAAACAGCTAATTAAAAATGATAGGGCTGTCATGATGTACCTCTGTTTACAAACTTTCCTTATATGACATGCAGGCAAACTGACAATAGAAGTATAAAGTAGATGTGTCGCATATAGACAGGATAATGACAAAGGCATTTGGCACGCTTGCCTTCATTACTCAGTCCTTTGAGTACAGGATTTGGGGCGTTATGTTGGGATTGTACAGGCCATTGGTGAGGCTTCTTCTGGAATACTGTGTCCAGTTCTGGTCACCCAGTTCTTGTAAGGATATTATTAAGCTGGAGAGGGTTCAGAAGAGATTTATCAGGATGTTGTCACATTTGGAATGTTTGAGTTAGAAAGAAAGGGTGGATGGGCTGGGATTTTTTTTCACTGGAGCATAGAAGATTGAGAGGTGATCTGATAGAAGTTTATAAAATAATGAGAGGTATAGATAGAGTTGATAGTGTTTTTTTCCCCTAAGATGGGGAATTTCACGACTGGGGACACATTTTTAAGGCGAGAGGAGAGAGATTTAAAAAAGACATGAGACAAATTTTTTACACAGAGGGCGGTTCAAGTGTGGAATGAACTCCCGGAGGAAGTGGGTGGATGCGGGTACAGTTACAACATTTAAAAGACATTTGGATGGACACACGAATAAGAAAGGTTTGGAGGGATATGAGTCAGGAACAGGCAGGTGGGATGAGTTTAGTTTGGGATTATGTTTGGTATGGGCTGGTTGACCAAAGGGTCTGTTTCCATGCTGTATGTCTCTATGACTGTGCTTAAAAGGAATATTTTTCTCCACCAATTAATTTGATATCTATAATTGAATTCTAAGCAAACTAATTAATTGGTTTTGATAAATCCTCTAGAGGTAGCTCAGATAAGTATCTATTTCAGACATTGAAGTTTTTTGCAATAAAGATAATAACAGATTATCATCTACTCCAGGAGCATCAGGGATAACATTCTGCATTTATGATTCTAAAGCAGAACAATATATGACATTCGCCATGTAAAATGATTCGCCCTCATTCAGCCAATTTGATTTTCTGTTCTGTTAATGCAATTTTTTTAAAATGAAGAAATGAGCACAAAAAGATAAAATTAGTTCTGTGATGTTCACTTGCTACTGGAACTGAGAATATTTTGCTTGCAGTTTAGGACAAGCAGAATTGAACAATGTGTTGCATGATACTGTCATCATTCAGTACCTTTGGGGATTGGAGAAAAAATTTCAGGGATTTATATTCTTGAAAAATATATTTGCTGTAGGTTTCTTTTCTCGGCAAATTGAGAATTGGGTATAATCCTTAGGAAGTCAAAATATTACCAGGGTCATGGAAGTCATGAACTCTTATTACGTATTCTCTTAGCTTTATGTGAAGCAAATAATTTTCTCTGTACGTTTACATCATACTTAAAAAATGTCCACTTAATGAATCCACTTTAATAACTTCAAAAGTATATTTTTATTCATTTCTTTTAGACAATCCTGTACAGTGGTTGGTGTCTGTCCCAAACAATGCCCTTTATATTTTTTCTCTGGGCGGTCCATTCTATTTGACAGTGGATAGTTTGTTCCTGATTAGGTGAGTTAAACAGCTTCATTGGAACAGGTGAACGGTGATGTGACCTTTGTAACTCCTTGCCTGTAAAAAATTACCAGGCAACTGATGGAGTTGTTCAGGCACCAATGAGGGGTAAAAGAAGAATTTGGGTATGATTATTGACAGTACATTGAACATATTCACTATCAACAAACTAATCAAGTACTGAGATCCTCAAGGCTGTATTAAATTGTGTTTCATACTGTATGTATCACTGGTGAAGACATACTTTAAATATTACATGAAACATGTGACACACGGTTCTAGATTACACTGCAGTTCCATTCTGTTTCTCAGTTGGGAGATTGTGGCTGATGCCTGATGTTTTATTGATATAATGCAAAAATAAAATAGTCTCTTTGGCAATCCGAAGGTGATTTAGATTGGCTGTGGCTTCAGACTGGAAAGTTTATTTATGTTTTTGAATGTTTTTTCAAAATGAGTGTATTTTCTCTCAGCATATACCACTAAGTAGCTGGATGAAAATTGTGGTCCAGGTACAATCCAATTGTCCTAGACTGTGCACAAAACTAGTGCAAGCATCATTTTCTTATAGACATTGCTGGCTGGTCAGCATTTCTTGCATGTCCCCAGTTGCACTTGAGAAGGTAGTGGTGAGCTGCCTCCTTCCATGGGCAGTAGGTAGACCCACAATGATGTTAACTAGGGCATTCTAGGATTTTCACCCAGCAACAATGAAGGTATGGTGATATATTTCCAAATCAGGATGCTGAGTGGCTTTGAGGCAACTTGCAGATGGTGGTGTGCCCATGTGCCTGCTGCCCATGTCCCTCAAAATGGATGTAGATTTGGAAGTTGCTGTCTAACATGCTCTTCATGTTTCTATTGTTGTGGGAAAGCTCAGATCTCTGATCAGCCTTGGAGATTCTGTAGAATAAGGAAAGAATCAGATCGATCCAATTGTTGTATTGGGGCAGCACCATTTCAACCAAAGTGTAACAAAAAGGAAAAGAGGTCACAAGCTTCATACGGGGAACCACCAGCAGGAGGAACACTCCAGGATATAAAGGTTAGCATGTACCTGCCAATGAACTCAATGCTTGAGTATGCCAAAGCATGTGAGGTCAGATACAGGTCACCTTATTTAAGTATTACTAGTGAATGCCTTCACTACTGGGAGCAGATCTTGAACATGCAGCAAACAGGGAAGACTATTTTGTGTGGCAAAGCCTAACTCTCTGGGTTTTGTCCAGCAGCCTTTTAAATTGTAGGCTGCATCACTTGACAACCAAAAACTAGAGCTTGCCCCACACATCCAATTGGTTCTGATCCTCTAGTCTGTGGCTCCTCTGAGACAAGGTGTATGACTGAAAACGTATGTTGAGACACCATTGTCACCTTGATATGTTGACTCACATTGGAAATGCCTGTATGAGCTTCTCATGAGTAATTCCTCTCATCCCTGGGTCCCTTCACTGACTGAGAAGCTTCTTCTCACATGGTGCATTTCCCCACTACATTTTCATCAGATTGTGGCTCAGCAAACTGTTAGCTGGAGGACCTACGACTGGACACCTCCCCTTCGATAAAGCCGATATTTTCTAGACCAGATTGAGACAAGCAGACAAGATTGTCATATTTGATGTATCTGGCCCCTTTGCAGAAATGACCAATGCATAGTCCTTGTGGGATAAAGTCCTGTCTTCACATTGAAGACACTCGCTATTGTTTGTGTGGCACAGCCACAGTTTTAAATGGGATAGATTTAAAGCTGATCTTATAACTCAAATCTGTCTATCAATGAGGCCTTGTGGGCCATCAGTGGCAGGAGAATTTTACTCAACCACAATCTCTAAATTCATTACCTCTCTCTGTACCATTTCCATCAATGCTGGTTCCATGAAGAGTGTAGGAGAACATGCCAGGAGCAGCAGCAGGCATAACTATTAATGAAGGCGGGAATTGAACCCGGGTCTCTGGCGCTGTGAGGCAGCAGTGCTAACCACTGTGCCACCGTGCCGCCCACAATCTCTAAATTCATTACCTCTCTGTACCATTTCCATCAATGCTGGTTCCATAAAGAGTGTAGGAGAACATGCCAGGAGCAGCAGCAGGCATAACTATTAATGAGGTGCCAGCTAAAGAAAGGAAGAATGATAGAGAAAAGTGATTCCAGAGCTAATGTGGGATATAGCATGTCAAAGCTCTGCTGCCCTGTGGAATGCAGATGTGAACGGCAGAGAACAATTAAACAACTTACTGCAGAAGGTTGCACAAACACTTCCATTCTCATGATGATGGCGCAGCCCAACACTTCACAAAATACACAGCTTAAAATTTCAAGATGTATCTTAATGTTACTGCATGGTAGTAGACACTGTAAGTCTCAAAGGTGGGGTTGTGGTCAGTAGGATGAAGGGCTTCATCTTATCATCAGCTACCAATTAATTAAAGATAGCTACCCTGTATCCAGAAACAGCTAATTTACCTGAGAGCTAGCAGCACAGCAGTGCCACTGGGAGTCATGGCTACTGCTTGGACTGCAGCTGGCAATTGACCAGAATTTGTGAAAGAAATCAGTGAATTTCAAAGCATAACAAATAATAAATATAGACTTCCACACAATTGTACTACATTTAAGAATGATAAATGTGTTGTGATGGCCTGTTAAATTAGATATTAAGTAATTAGGCTTTGGTAATTTTAATAAGCAAAAATAATCCTACATTAAAAATACAACACTGACCCTGAACAAATGCCAATTTGTATCGTGATCTTTTTCAGTGGTTTGCTGAGTGCAAGAACACTATTAAATATGCATCATCAACCTGAGCAAGGTCTGACCTTCAAAATTCTAAAGGACTATGTTATTAGGAGATTACAGAGGTAAGATGCTGTTTAATATCATTGGCCAGTTAACAGGTTTAGCAGGAACTGTAGGTTGATGCTTGAACATTTGCTGTATTGTTAGAGGTGCTGCCTTTCCAATGAAACATTAAACAAGATGTTTTCTGTATTTTTAAATGGATGAAATAGATCCCTTCTGTCTTTGTTCAAAGAAGTAGAGGAAACTTCTTTCTAAATGTTCTGACCAATATCTACTTCTGATAATATGATTAATCCCTGGGTGAAGTTCCACAATTTATTATGGTGCAGATAAGACACCTCAGATTATAAAGCATCCATGTGAGGAGAAATGAGCTAGCCCTTTTTTATTATTAACTCACTTCCTCAGTTGGTCACAACAAAGTTAATTTGAAAAGGAACCTTCCATTTGGAGACCTTTTTCCCAGACCAAATAAAAGTATGTTTTAAAAGGAGTCAATAAATAGAAAGCAGGAATTATCAGCAGTGCTTTGCCTGAGGCCCACGGAAGATGTTACCTAGTATGGTGACAAAACATCTGGAAATGAACCTTCCAGCTCAACGAGCAAACCTACATCCAGGAGCCAATTTAAATGCATTTGGAAATAATAACGCAAAACATACTCACAGATTAGGAATAAGAAGTAAGTTCAAAGAAAGTTAAAAATGAAAAAAAAAGATCCTTGTCTGAGTTACTTGTGAAGAGTAAATAGTGAAAAGTTGTGGCCATTACATTGAATGGTACAGGTAGCATTGGTATTTGTTGTTGAGAAATTGGTTTTTAGATCCTTGGTTTTTCAGGTTAGTTTGAGATTCTTTAGTCCTGGTTCCCTTCGATGGCGGTTGGCTAGCAGCGGTCAATGAGAGCAAATATTATTTTCTTTTCTTTGCCTCCAGTGCAGGGGTGTTTTATGCCTGTTCTAAAACTGTGACCTTCACAGCACATTAGTACATACATTAGTATGTCAGGACACTAACACATTTAGACTAGCAGCTGCAGTTGGTTTTTAACCTTTTATTTGTATATTCCTGGAAGGATAAAACAGGAACACGTCTGCAGGAGATGGCTTCCTGCTGACAGGGTGATGGCTGGTCAACTCATCATCGCTTCCTTGTTAATCTTTAAGTTTGAAGTTTCACTGACTCTATACAGGAGTGGTGTGCCAGGGTTCCAAATGGGTCCCTGCCAGACAAGCCACTGAATTTATATCCACAGTCCTCAATTAAAAAAAAACAAATATCAGAATTAAATATTTGATAGGTGCATAAGTACTCTGGAGTCCTGATTCATCATCATGACCCTGAATCAATATTGCTGAAACCAATCATGTGCTTCATTCATTGTTCTTTGTAGAAGATTCATGTAAGCAAATTGACTGCCACATTACCATGAGACAATAAGATATAGGAGTAGAAGTAGGCCATTCAGCCCATCAAGTCTGCTCTGTCATTCAATGAGTTGGTCGCTAATCTGGTAATCCTCAACTCTACATAACAGTGCCAATAATTCAAAACTATATCATGAGATCATGAAAATCATTATATAAGTGCAGGTCTGTCTTCTAAATGTCTTATGCAACTCTTTCATTAAACTGGCCATTCCAAAGAATAGTCATATTGGATTCAAAATACTGACAGGTTCTGTCTCCTTCCTACATTTTTTCAATACTTTATGGTTTTTTATTTAAATCTCCAGCATTATTGGCTTTGACCCAGTCACACTGAAGGTTAGAATGATTTGGAGATGCTGGTGTTAGACTAGGGTGTACAAAATTAAAAATCACACAACCCTAGGTTATAGTCCAATAGGTTTATTGGAAGCACTAGCTTTCACCTGATGAAGGAGCTGCACTCCGAAAGCTAGTGTTTCCAAATAAACCCGTTGGACTATAACCTGGTGTTGTGTGATTTTTAACTTTGAAGGTTAGAAGAGGAACTTGCACTGCTGATTATTTGATGTTATAGGATATTGAATTTGAACCAAATTTTTGAAGTATAATTACGTGTTTTATAAGAAATGCTGCAGCTAATTTGAACACAGTCATCTCAACTCCAGAACATTTTAAGAGGATAGTGTGCTTAGTCACTATTGGACTTCATAAAGACTGGAAAGTGCTTTATAAATACATACATATTATTTACCATTGCTTTGCATACTTATAAGCATTTATTTGATAGATTTTTTTTGTTTCCAACTTGAAATGACTCAGAAACAACTATTGCAAATCTCATCACAACACATGACATAACCTTCTAATGACATATCTCCTTGATGCCATTCCTCACAAATTTGTTGCTACTCTTCTGAAAACTGGAGGCATGTGGCTGATTGCAAGTCCCATAGGAATACTAGTGGATATGTGTATCCTGAATCACTTGGAATATGTACTCTGCCTATTCTTTGACTAAAACATTGCAAAATTGGTG
This sequence comes from Chiloscyllium plagiosum, assembly GCF_004010195.1. Lineage (NCBI taxonomy): Eukaryota > Metazoa > Chordata > Chondrichthyes > Orectolobiformes > Hemiscylliidae > Chiloscyllium > Chiloscyllium plagiosum. The sequence goes on from NC_057710.1 coordinate 41,823,238, forward strand.
TGGAAGAAGCCATTATAGCCCTATTGTAGAGGGATTAGATTTGTAGCAACAGTAGCAGCGTTGTCACTCCTTGTTTGTCATTCAAACATTAAATAAACCTGAATGGCCTGTTTCTATGCTTTAACGTAATGTCACCATTTAGGAGCAATGAATGCTAGTGAGCTTAATGAATCAGATTATAGGGAAATATTATTACGAATCTACATACCTCAAAACCAAGGATATTGAATCAACAAATTTAAGCCAAATTTTCTTTTTGTTCAGCATTTGGTAGTCTGTTGTCTGGGCATTGATTTTAGCAACTCTAGACTTTCTTTTATCATGTGGTTGAGGCCATACTATCAGTTTGGGATCAAAACAGACTGGTTGACAAGAACTGCGTTCAGACTCTGTTCAAAATAACATGATTTATTGTACATTAATACTAAATATTGCAATACAAGCAGTTGTAGATATACGATGATCTAATTGTATAGTTACTTTGGGTAAGGAACTAATCTATTTTCTTTGTGTGTTCATGCCCATTTGCTCTAACAGCAGTTTCCCATTCTATAATGTTCTAGACTAGTGTAGTGTTTTTTGATGGAGTTTTGTCTTGTCTGTTCTATTTCTGCCCACACTGTGCTATTTGTGCTCAGTAGGTTACAACTCCATGACTTCATCAAAAAGTTAAATGAGTGAAACCATAACACAACAAAATGATAGCTAAGCCTCCCATTTCTCTTATGTCATGGGATGGCTGTGACAAAAAAAGTTTTTTTTTTGGTAGTGTGTTTTCCAGAACACTATTCCAGTCATTGGGAAGTATCTAATTTTGCTAGGTTGACCTTTCGGTCTCCTCTTAAATGTGAATCAACTATGTAGGTCAATTGTATTCTTTTTCCTTTTCAAACTGTTGAAATGGTAAGTTTGTTCCTTCATATTTTCTTCAGTTTGCCTCAGTTCTTTCCATAGACTATGTCTGCACCCTCCCCATGGTCTTTAGTCAGAAGCTCCTTGGATGCTGCCTGAACTGCTGTGCTCTTCCAGCACCACTAATCCAGATTATAGCCATTGCCAAGCTGTTTTGTTTCTCACTGTCATTGTATTGCCTCATGGAGATAATCTTTTACGTCAATTAACATTTTCCTTGTTTTCTGCTAAACTAGCTGCTTACAGGCTATTTAACCCATTGTCTTTTGTTCTGTGATTGGATTGTCTATTGATATGTTTCTTCAACTCTACATATTGACAAAGGGTCTACACCCTAGTCTCTTCACTTCAGAAATACTGACTAACCTGCCATCCAGAATTTTCTGTTCAAATTTCACATTTCCCTGCATTTTGTCTTTTACCTGTACTATCTGATATCTGCTGTGTATTAGATGATCCAATAATCAAGCAGGTTGCTTCTTAATTGGCTTCTGGGCAATTTGGGAAGGACAATAAATGTTGGCACAGTCAACAATGCCCACATCCTGTGAATGAATTTTAAAAAAGACCAAGGGCAATATGATATTTTTGTTCAAATTTGTTATCAAACGTAAGTTCAGGGACTCTGAGTCTTAAATCTCACGAAACTCTTCAGTATCAATCGTAACATTTGTCCAACCTAATTAGATTAATCAGCTGTCACACCAAGGGTAAATTATTAGATGACACATCGATGCCAAGATTAAATCTATGTGCTCCATTTATGAAGAGGAAAGTTACATCCTAAAGCTCATCTCAGCTAGTAACTTACTGAATAGGAGAATATCCTGAAACTGTTTGCTAAGGAAAATTCTCTGTCAATTAGATGAGTTGTCTAAGATAATTTGTTCATAAATGTCTCAAAGATGATAATAGTTTGATTCAATGTAATAAGCTAGAGAATGTGCAACAGTCGAATGTCAGAAAAATGTTGCACCGATTTCAACGCACGTGTGTGATGATCGCCTGCATATAAAGGACACAACAGGAATCTTATTGTCAACCCCCATTAAGGTCAAATAAATGTGTTATGAAGCTTGTCTGCAGCATGCCAGGAACTAATGTTCCAAGTTTTAAAATGCCAGGGGGTTACCAACACCATCAGATTCTGGATGAGTGGTGCTGGAAGAGCACAGCAGTTCAGGCAGCATCCAACGAGCAAGGAAATCAACATTTCGGGCAAAAGCCCTTCATCAGGAATAAAGGCAGTGAGCTTGAAGCGTGGAGAGACAAGCTAGGGGAGGGTGGGGGTGGGGAGAGAGTAGCACAGAGTACAATGGGTGAGTGGGGGAGGAATGAAGGTGATAGGTCAGGGAGGAGAGGGTGGAGTGGATAGGTGGTAAAGGAGCTAGGCAGGTCGGACAAGTCCGGACAAGTCAAGGTGACATTGCGGAGCTGGAAGTTTGAAAAGAGGATGAGGTTTGGGAAGGGGAAATGAGGAAGCTGTTGAAGTCCACATTGATGCCCTGGGATCGAAGTGTTCCGTGGCGGAAGATGAGGTGTTCTTCCTCCAGGCGTTTGGTGGTGAGGGAGCGGCGGTGAAGGAGGCCCAGGAGAGTGGGAGGAGGAGTTGAAATGTTGGGTCAGGGGGCCGTTTGGTGTCTCGGAGATGTTCCCTAAAGCGCTCTGCTAGGAGGCGCCCAGTCTCCCCAACGTAGAGGAGACTGCATCGGGAGCAACGGATACAATAAATGATATTGGTGGATGTGCAGGTAAAACTTCGATGGATGTGGAAGGCTCCTTTAGGGCCTTGGACAGATGTGATGGAGGAGGTGTGGGCACAGGTTTTACAG
>NC_057710.1:41826486-41829522 GCF_004010195.1 Chiloscyllium plagiosum
GCCTAGCTCCTTTTCCACCTATCCACTCCACCCTCTCCTCCCTGACCTATCACCTTCATCTCCTCCCCCACTCACCCATTGTACCCTATGCTACTCTCTCCCCACCCCCACCCTCCCCTAGCTTATCTCTCCACACTTCAAGCTCACTGCCTTTATTCCTGATGAAGGGCTTTGCCCGGAACGTTGATTTCCTTGCTCGTTGGATGCTGCCTGAACTGCTGTGCTCTTTCAGCACCACTGATCCAGAATCTGGTTTCCAGCATCTGCAGTCATTGTTCTTACCATCAGAAACTGACCACCTTATGGCAGTTGGATAAAGAGTGTGGAGCCAGCTGTGATTGCATGCATCAAATCTGCTCTCTAAATAGTTCATTGAGATAGAGGGGACTGAGAACTCAGTAAGGTGATCCTTTAGCCTTCTGCAGCTGGCAGGGAGAGTAGGCACCCAACTGTTTGATTATGAATGAGGTTGGCATCCATCCTGGTATTGTCAGGACAGAAGAACAGGAGGCAAGCTGCCAAAAACAGTTGAGTTGTCAGCTACTGAGAAGGAAAGCTTCAACTATCAATAGAGAGATGAGTGTCAGATTTCGGGCCCTTTGGGAATGCAGGAATCGAAAAACCCTGGGTGGTAGGAGATAATTTGAGGAAACAGGAAAGCAGGAAGGTAATGAGACTAAACCCAAGGATAGAACTAACCAGAGACAACAGAGAGCCTTTGCTGCAGGAATCTGTGATTCCAGGAAAATGATAGCTGGCATTTCTGTCCTCTTTGCCAAAGACCTCATGCCTTGCAGCACTGATCTCCATATCCTGCCAGTAACAATCAAAAGTGACAGGATATGTTGTACTGTCTGGGAGTTATTTCTTCATAAACAGCCATTGATGTGAACATACTTACGTTTGCTGCCATTATATAAGAACAAGACTTTGGTAATGTATTGCTGAAGAATTCAATAGATTTTTCTTAGAGTATATTATGATAACATGAACCAGTGTGATTGGCCAGGCTAAGCAGTTTGGATGTAAGCTGTAGCATACTGCACTCAGCTCGTCAAACCCCAAATAGATTCAGCCACAGATGGAGTCTGAGACATTTATTCTATCTGATCACATGACATGATTCAGTGATAATATCATCAGCATGTATTTTAAAGGTAAACAAAAAACTGAAAGAACTGTGGATGGTGGAAATCTCAAACAAAAACAGAAATTGCTGTAAAATCTCAGCAGATCTGGCAGCATCTGTGGAGAGAACTCAGAGTAATTGTTTGGGGTCCAGTGACCCTTCCTCAGAACAGTTCTGGAGAGATGTACATTATTCTTCATTACTGGTAGTTTATAACTTGGTTGTCTTGCTGCTGGTTGCTAGCGTCATCACACAATGAACATCAGTGGACTTTTCTTCCTCAATTTCTGTATGTGTGCTCGGTATATTATTCAGTGGTCTGAGCTGGTTCCTGTGCCTTTGCAGAATAGCAACATGATCAATCATGACTTTTTACATTCTGAGCTGGTATAAGCTTTTCGAAACGTTTGGTTGTATCCTGGTATTTGACATTGGGTTTCCGACGTATGCCCTCTGTCTGATGCATTAGATTAGATTAGATTACTTACAGTGTGGAAACAGGCCCTTCGGCCCAACAAGTCCACACCGCCCCGCCGAAGCGCAACCCACCCATACCCCTACATTTACCCTTTACCTAACACTACGGGCTATTTAGCATGGCCAATTCACCTAACCTGCACATCTTTGGACTGTGGGAGGAAACTGGAGCACCCAGAGGAAACCCACGCAGACACGGGGAGAATGTGCAAACTCCACACAGTCAGTTGCCAGAGGCGGGAATTGAACCCGGATCTCTAGCGCTGTGAGGCAGCAGTGCTAACCACTGTGCCACCGTGCCGCCCACTGTGCCGCCCGTGGCATTGTTATGGTAGTTCACTATCTGCTCACTGGTGCTGTATCTGTTTCATTCCCCTCTGTCATTGAGGAAGACAGTCCTATGGCTCTTTCATTCCCACCACAATGGGTGTGCTTGAAACCTCATTAATGGCTTCAAAGCATACATCTGTGTATACTTGTCACCCTGCCACTGCTTGACCATTCATATCAATCAGGTTCAAGATTTCAGGAATTCAAGCTGAACTTGCAGTACAATATGACTGTGCCACTGCATGAAATTAATGGTCCATTAAATGCTGTGAGACAGTCTTTAGTATCTTTAGGGTCTTTTAGGGCCTTTAGGGTCATTTGTTCAAGTACATCTCTTTTAGAGTGACTAGTGTAATATGTTGGGACTAGCGCCTGTACTTATTCTTGAAATTATAGACCAGTTAGTCTGACCGCAGTGGTGGGAAACATGCTGGAGTCTATTATAAAGGATGAAATTACGACACATCTGGATAGTAGTAACAGGATAGGTCAGAGTCAGCGTGGATTTATGAAGGGGAAATCATGCTTCACTAATCTTCTGGAGTTTTTTGAGGATGTAACTCTGAAGATGGACGAGGGAGATCCAGTAGATGTAGTGTACCTGGACGTTCAGAAAGCTTTTGATAAAGTCCCACATAGGAGGTTAGTGAGCAAAATTAGGGCACATGGTATTGGGGGCAAAGTACTAACTTGGATCGAAAGTTGGTTGGCTGACAGGAAACAAAGAGTAGTGATAAACGGCTCCATTTTGGAATGGCAGGCAGTGACCAGTGGGGTACCGCAGGGATCAGTGCTGGCACCGCAGATTTTTACAATATATATTAATGATGTAGAAGATGGTATTAGTAATAACATTAGCAAATTTGCTGATGATACTAAGCTGGGTGACAGGGTGAAATGTGAGGAGGATTACAGGGTGACCTGGGCAGGTTAGGTGAGTGGTCAGATGCATGGCAGATGCAGTTTAATGTGGATAAATGTATGGTTATCCACTTTGGTGGCAAGAACAGGAAGGCAGATTACTACCTAAATGGAGCTGAAAATGTGTTGCTGGAAAAGCGCAGCAGGTCAGGCAGCATCCAGGGAACAGGAGAATCGAC
>NC_057710.1:41829754-41830858 GCF_004010195.1 Chiloscyllium plagiosum
ATGCTCTGCCCCAGAGGGCGGTGGAGGCCCAGTCTCTGGATTCATTGAAGAAAGAGTTGGATAGCGCTCTCAAGGATAGTGGAATCAAGGGTTATGGAGATAAGGCAGGAACAGGATACTGATTAAGGATGATCAGCCATGATCATATTGAATGGTGGTGCAGGCTCGAAGGGCAGAATGGCCTACTCCTGCATCTATTGTCTATTGTCTATTGTCTATTTCACGATGTGTCGATCTGACTTTCAGCAACACACGATGCTGATGGTTATTGACGTGTGTATAAGGTTGACACTATGAAAAGCTTAGTCATCTTCCAAAATGTACTTTTTACTTTATTGACTGAACTTAATTTATGTTTGTGCATATTTAAATACATCCCTTGGTGCCCGCATTGTGCTGTTGTTCTCACTTTTTTTATCCCTTGTGCCTTGTTGCAGTGTGATGATAATGTGGCTTTAAGATGTATATTTTGTCCTGGTTTATATTAAGAGACAAATTGAACAAAAGGTGTTAAGCAGTCTCCAGTAACATAAACAGTTGGTAAGGCCTTGGGTTATTTTTTAAAGTTGGAATAATGGAAGTAACCTGGATAGGTGTGGCCAGGTCTAACAGACTAGGATTTCTTTTTTTAGCTTTTAGATTCAGCAGAAGCTGCTGGAGTCTCAAAGAAGTAGCTATTTTCCCCCCTCTCTCATTTATAACTAGAAGCTGGGGTTTCTCTTCCTACTGCAGGCATTGCCTGTGAGAAAATCTGATTTCTGAATTTGCCTTTTTGCCAAGGGATGTAGATGTATTTATGGAAGCTACTATATTAGAACTGTTAATTAGTAATTGTTATTGTATCTATTGTTCTGTTCAGTTTTCCAATAAAGTTAAGGTAGTCTTCAAAGTTTGTGAGAAGATTTGGAGCTCAGGTGCTCGTTGTTGTGGTTGTGTTCGCTGAGCTGGGAATTTGTGTTGCAGACTTTTCGTCCCCTGTCTAGGTGACATACTCAGTGCTTGGGAGCCTCCTGTGAAGCACTTCTGTGTTGTTTCCTCCGGCATTTGTAGTGGTTTGAATCTGCTGCTTCCGGTTGTCAGTTCCAGCTGTCCGCTGCAGTGGTC
>NC_057710.1:41832021-41858401 GCF_004010195.1 Chiloscyllium plagiosum
GTGCAGTCCTTGTATGGTATTTTGTACACTACATTCGTCTTGCTCATGTTGGGTATCGGTTCCTTCGTTCTGGTGAGTTGTTGTCTGAGCGTGGCTGTTGGTTTGGACAACCAGAAGCGGCAGGGACAGACCACTATAAACACCGGAGGAAACATCAAAGAAGCGCTTCGCAGGAGGCTCCCAAGCACTGATGATGTCGCCTAGCCAGGGGACGAAACGTTTGCAACAAAAACTTCCAGCTTGGCGAACAGAACCACAACTTCTTAAAATATTTTTGACAGGGTCTGGTCTGGATCATAGCGCCAGGGTCTGGCTTGCTTTTGAAACCAGATTTTCTGAACATGTGTGCCCAATGACCTTTGATGTCACATACTTTGCAGATGTGAAACAATGCTGAGCAAGTCTGGATAGTTGTGAAAAACCACGTCTCTGACAGATGTTGTTGGTTTGATGCACTTGACTGACCTTAGCAACAGTGTCATCTATACCTAAAGCATGTAATTGATGCTGGCCAGTCTTATGGTTTCCTGTTGGTGTCCATTTCCAGTAAGACATCAACAGTATGGCTCTTTGCCTTGCCCAGAAGCTCTTACCTGACTTTTAATCATGTAGAAATGATTAGCAAATTGATTAATCTCTATGGAAGGTTTTCATTAGATCATAAAATCATTACAGTGCAGAAAGAGGCCATTTAACCTACCAAGTCCACACCTATCATCCAAAGAGTATCCAACACAGACATTTACCCTAACCCCGTAATCCCACATTTACCATGGCTTGCTCACCCAGTCTACACATCCTTGGATGTTATGGGCAATTTAGTATGGCCAATCCACCCGACTAGCACATCTTTGGACTGTGGGAGGAAACTGGAGCACCTGGAGGAAACCCATGCAGACACAGGAGAATGTGCCAACTCCTCACAGACAGTTGCCAGAGGCTGGAATCAAATCAGGACCCTGGTGCTGTGAGGCAGCAGTGCTAATCACTGAGCTACTGTGCCATTTTCTTCAAAGGAATCACACTCACTCCTTTGCTGCAGCATCTTACATCCAATTCATCAACAAGGCTCTTGTAGTTAAAAACGGAAAAACTGCAGATACTAGAAATCTGAAACAAAACAAAAATTGCTGGAAAAGCTCAGCAGGTCTGGCAGCATCTATGGAGAGAAATCAGAGTTAACATTTTGGTTCAGGCGACCCTTCTTCAGAGCTGATGTTTAGGCTTTTGTAGTTGTCTGTATGACCTGGGTTGAAGTCTGTTAATCTGGAAGTTGATTCGTAGCTTGAACTGGTCTTCAAACACTCTTCAGATCTTGTATGTATCTTTTTTTAAATCATCTCTTGGAAAGATTAAATGCAGTTAAGCTGTAAAACTCTTCCTTAATGATAGTAAAGAAGATGTTTAGAGGTCTCCTCTCAGGATCATATATTGCTTAATCTGTGAAAGAAAGCTACATATATTTTGCTTAAATTGTTGTAACTGAGTGAAGATGTCACTCACTGCTCAATCCGTAACCAAATGTTTGGCTTCTGTTTCTTCTTGAAAGCTTGCAGACATTTTTGTTGAAGTGGAATGCAGGGCTTGTTCACAGAATTATAGAACAGTGACTGCTCAGAATGAGGCCGTTTGAGCAATCAGCTCTGCACCAACTCTCGAAATTAGCATCATGACTTAATTCCATTGTCCTGCCTTTTCTCCCATTCCCTTGCACACTGTTTCCATTCAAACAATCATCTACTGCATCCTTGAATAACTTAATTGTACTTCTTCCACCATGTTTTCGTGCATCACATTCCATACCTGACCACACATTGTGTGAAAACATTTTTCTCACATCATATTTACTTCTTTTACAAATCACTTAACATCTGTGCCTTCTAGCTATTGGTCCTTTTATGAATGGGAACAGTTTCTCCCTGTTTGTTCTGTTCAGCTCCTTTAAGATTTTAAAACATTCAATCATATCTTCTCTGAGCTTCCTTTTCACTGAGGAGATCATAACTGAATTTTCTCATCTCTCGAACCATTCTCGTAAACCTCTTCTTGACTCTCCCCTGTGTTTTCAAATAATTCCTGTAGTGTGGTGCCCAGGTCTGTACTCAGTACTCAATACTCAGCTATACACAAGACCAGCTGAGGTCGAACACGTGTCTTATACAAGTTCAGCATCACATCCTTGCTCTTATATTCTATGTCACTGTAAATAAAGTCTAGGATTCGGTATACGTTGTTGTTGTCTGTCCATGTTACTTCGACCAAAAATGCATCATACAGTCATAGAACATAGAAAAGTAGAGCACAGAACAGGCCTTCGGCCCACAATGTTGTGCCGAGGATTATTCCTAATCAAAAATAAAATAACCTAACTTACGCACCCCTCAATTCACTGCTATCCATGTGCACGTCCAGCAGTCGCTTAAATGTCCCTAATAACTCTGTTTCCACCACCACTGCTGGCAAAGCACTTTATGCATTCACATCACATTAAGAATCTGCCTCTGATATCTCCTCTATACCTTCCTCCTAATATCTTAAAACTATGACCCCTCATGCCAGTCAATCCTGCCCTGGGGAAGTCTCTGGCTATCGACTCTATCAATATCTCTCATTACCGATCTTCCTCCTTCTCTCCAGAGAGAAACGTCTAAGCTTAGTCAACCTCTCTACATAAGACAAGCCCTCCAGTCCAGGCAGCATCCTGGTAAACTTCCTTTGTACCCTCTCCAAAGCCTCCGTATCTTTTCTATAATAGGATGACCATAACTGGACACAATATTCCAAGTGTGGTCTCACCAGGGACTTGTAGCAAAACCTTGCAGCTCTTAAACTCGATCCCCCTGTTAATGAAAGCCAAAACACCATATGCTTTCTTAACAACCCTCTCCACTTGGGTGGCAACTTTGGGGGATCTATGCACTTGAACACCAACTGTTCCTCCATAACTGCCAAGAATCCTGCCTTTAATCGTTTATTCAGCTTTCAAGTTCGACGTTCCAAAGTGCCTCACTTCGCATTTATCCAGGTTGAACGCCATCTGCCATTTCTCAGCCCAGCTCTGCATCCTGTCTATGTTGCGCTGCAGCCTGCAATAGCCCTCGATACTATCAACGGTACCTCCAATCTTCGTGTCATTAGCAAATTTTCTAACCCACCCCTCAACCTCCTCATCCAAGTCATTTATAAAAACTACAAAGAGCAGAGGCCCAAGAACAGAGCCCTGAGGGACACCACTCACCACTGACCTCCAGGCAGAATACTTTCCATCTACAACCACTCTCTGCTTTCTGTCCGCCAACCAATTCTGAATCCAGACAGCTAAATCTCCTATATCTCATACCTCCTAACTTTATGAATGAGCCTACCGTGGGGAACCCTTGCTGAAGTCAACATACACCATATCTACTTCTCGATCTTCGTCAACCTGCCTCGTCACCTCCTCAAAGAACTCAATAAGATTTGTGAGGTATGATCTGCCCCTCACAAAGCCATGCTGACTGCCTTTAATCATGCTATGCTTTTCCAAGTAGTCATAAATCCTATCCCTCAGAATTCTTTCCAAAACCTTGCTGACCACAGCTGTAAGACTGACTGGTCTGTAATTGCCAGGGATTTCCCTATTCCCCTTCTTGAAAAGAGGAACAACATTCACCTCCTTCCAATCCTCCAGTACGACTCCCGTGGACAGTGAGGAAGCAAAGATCTTCGCCAGCAGCTTAGCAACCTCCATTCTCGCTTCCTGGAGCAGCCTGGGATAAATTTGGTCTGGCCCTGAGGACTTATCAATCTTAATGTTTGCCAAATTTTTGTGCACATCAACTTCATTAATCTTGATCTGGTCAAGCCTGTTTCCCTGCTCCTCAAAATTCTCATTCACAACAAGTCCCTTTCCTTCATGAAAACCGAAGCAAAAGACTCATTTAGGGCTTTCCCTATCTGCACTCCACGCACAAGTTCCCTACATTATCCCTGACTGGCCCTACCTTCTCCCTGATCATTCTCTTATTCCTTATGTATGAGTAAAATACCTTTGGGTTCTCCCTAATCCTTCCTGCCAAGCCTTTCTTGTGCTCCCTCCTGGTTCTCCTCAGTCCATTTCTGAGCTCTTTTCTAGCAATCCTGTAATCCTGTCAAGTTGTGCTAGACCGTGGCTTCCCCAGCTTACATAAGCTGCCTTCTTCCTTTTGACGAGAAGTTCCTCTGTTCTCGTCATCCAAGGCTCCTTACTCTTAACCCTTCTTGCCTGTCTCAGAGGAACAAATTTATGCATCACTCGCAACAACTGCTCCTTAAACAGTCTCCACATGTTTGTTGTGCCCTTTCTGTGGAACAATTGCTTCCAATCTATACTTCCCAACCCCTGTCTCATAGTGTCATAATTTTCTTTTCCCCAATTAAATATCTTATCATGGTAACTGCTCCTTTCCCTCTCCATGGCTATGGTAAATGTGAGGCAGTTTGGTCACTCACCAAAGTGTTCTCCCACCGTGAGATCTGACACCTGTCCTGGCTCATTGCCGAGCACCAAATCCAAAATGGCCTCTCCCCTCATCAGCGTGTCTACATACTGATTAAGGAAACCCTCCTGAACACACTGACAAAATTGGCTCCGTCCAACCCATCTGCACTAAGAAGGTTCCAGTCAATATTGGGAAAATTGAAGTCACCCATAACAACAACCCTGCTATATGTGCACTTTTCCAAAATCTGCTGGCCTATGAGTTCTTCAATCTGCCTGCTGCTATTAGGGTGTCTGTAGAAAACCCCCAATGAGGTGGTTGCTCCTTTGCTGTTCCTAACTTCCACCCATACTGACTCCGTAGATAAATCTTCCTTGACAACCTTCATTTCTGTAGCTGTGATGCACTGTGATGCAGTTATAGAGTCATACAGACCCTTGTCTACAAGGGATCTTACCAATTTTTATCGATGCACTACAGAAAGCCTTCTTCATGATGCATCAGAACTTGGTATAACAACTGCTCTTTCAATGACTGTACTACAGAGAATCATGAATACAGCCCAACTCACCCATGCTGACAAGACATCCCAATCTGACCTCATCCCATTTGCTAGCATTTGGCTCATATCCCTCTAAACCCTTCCTATTCATATACTCATCCAGATGCCTTTTAAATGTTGCAATTATACCAACCTCTACCACTTCCTCTAGCAGCTCATTCCATGCATGCACCAGCCTCTGCGTGAAAAAGATACCTCTTAGGTCTGTTTTAAATCTTTCCTCTCTTACTTTGACCTGATGCCCTCTAAGTTTAGAGTCCCCCACACTAGGTGAAAGACTTTGGCTATTCATCCTGTCCATACCCCTCTATATGGTTGCTTCCCTCAGCCTCCAACCCTCCAGGGAAAATAGTCCCAGTCCTTTCAGCCTATCCCCATACCATTGCAATTCTCTGCATTGAAAGCAATTTGCCATCTATCTGCCCACTTCCCCCTTCCATCTGTCCATATCCTTTTCAATTCCACATTGTTGAATTGATGCATTTCATGATGCATGCGAACTCTGTTTAAGAACTGCTCTTCCCATGACTGTGCAAAACTACAGAGAATCATGAATACAGCCAAATCCATCACGCAAACCAGTCTTCCATCCATTGACTTCATCTATATTTCCCACTTCCTCAGGAAAGCAACCAACATAAACAAAGACCTCTCCCACCCCAGATATAGTCTCTTCTACCCTTTTCCGTCAGGCAGAAGAAATCAAAGTTTGAATGAACGCATGAACAGATTCAAAAATAGTTTCTTCCCCAGTGTTGTCAGACCTTTGAACGGACCTCTCAAATGTTCTCTCTTGCTGCACCCGCTCTGTGGCTGTAATACGATGTTCTGTTCAGCTACCCTGATGCACTTCGTACAGTATGATCTGCCTGTATAGCACCCAAAGCAATATTTTTCACTGCATCTTAGTACATGTGACAACCATCAGTTAATCACCTGCATGCCTTGAAATTATTCCCACATACCATGATGTGGATCATTACTATATAGCAGGAAGAGCAAGGGTCCTAATACCCATGCCAGTGAAACACCATTACAAGCCTTTCTTCAGCCCTAAAATATCCATTATCAATTACTATTTGAACTCTATCTTTCAATAATTTTGTGTTCACATCACTGCTACACATTTCATAACATAAGCTATAACCTTTCTCATAGCAGCTGCTGTTTACTCCTCTTTATTATTCTTTAGCTATTCTTTATGTTTGTTTTTCCTTCTCTTGCTTCTATTTTACAATACTTTGCAGTGTTGTAGCCTCTTTATTGAGCGCTGTTGCTTTTAGAACAGTGTCTTTAATAAATAAAGTCCTTGGAGAAGCAGGTGTCAGCCACTAGAGGGGTTTCACATGAATGAAGGAGTGATGAGCTTTGATAGGGAGGTCACTGTGTTTAAACTGATGGCACCCTTTGACTGCTCATTTTAATTTTAGATTGTAAATAAAAAATGTCTGGCTGCTAAAGTAACTCCAAAGAGGCTGGTATCACTTCACCAAGTCATCCCTTGTTTAAATGTGGATAGTCCTTGTCACTAATCCAGCTCTCAGAGCCAAGTCTCAGAGTGAACAGTACCTCTGACACTCCTGTTTATATATTTTTATATTTTTTATATTCTTTTCCCCCACTCTACTGCCTAACTGCGGTACAGCTTATATTTTCCCCAGCCCCCATGTTGTGTGTGTGCAGGTGTGAGACACAGTGTAAGACATCAAGTGTATGAACCTATATTCAGTTTCCACCACCAGGAAGAAAGAAAACACCAGGTCGCCAGTGACAAGCAGTGCCCTTCACATCAAAGGGCAATGCTGCGTGATCAAACAGTGAAGGGGAGGGCAGGGGTTAAATCAAAATAGAGTTGGAGGAGGAAATAAAACGCTCCATTTGCGGTGCAAACCTCTCTCTGTAAATCTCGAGGTTATTGGTAGACATTGTGTCCTCCTTCTCCAGAGACACCAGGACACAGACATAACCATGGAAGAGGGCAGGCAATTGGCCATAACAACCCCCTTCACAGATACTCCTGTTTATATCTGTCAGCCAGAGCTCCCTGATTTGATCATGTTAACAGGCACCAATCAGGGAATTCGTAGTCTATGAGGTCCACCTCGCTGACCTCATTAAACTCAATACATCCTTTCCCCTCTGAGTCTGAGTACATAGACAAGTTCTTTTTGTTTTGTAGCTCCTTCTGGAACATTTTAACACTGGATGAGTTCTTCCAACTGTGATGGCACTATGACTTTAAGAGGTTTTTTTTATGCAGAAAGGCTGAGACAGACGTGGGAAGTGGGCTGCTCAAAGCCAATAAAGTAAATAGTTTGTGAGGCCTTGGGTTTTTTAAAAAGTTGGAACAATGGAAGCAGCCTGAATGGGTGAGGTCAAGCTCCCACAGAGCCGAAAGTTTTAGTTTTAGCTTTCTGCAGTGGCTGGGTCTTGAAGCTGGGCATCGAAGCTTTTATTCCTCTGTCTGTTACAGCTAGAAGCTGGGATTCTCTTCCTGCTGTTAGAATTGCAGGTGAGACAATTATTTTACTGAATTTGCTTTTGCTAAGAATGTGTTTATGGGATGTAACTGTATTGGAACAGTTAATTAGGGTGTTTTGCTTAAAGTTGGTAGTTTGACAAATTGAATTGCATCTGAAAGAGTCGAGACTATCTTTTTTAATATAGTTTGAGGGGGTTTGGTCTGATCCATAACATAATTCTGCCTCTGATACTGGCCGGGATGTCTCAAGAAGAAAGCATTCTCCTCTTCAGGCATCAAAAACATCGAGATAGCGACATCTGCTATGTCCATCTCAGATTCTGAGATATCGTCAACGCTTGATGGAGGGAGAGAACCCACGGGTTTCAGAACAGTTGGAAAGACTGCTCCTACACCGTTCGCTTTCATATGGTCCACGTGCTTATTCCCAAACTTTACACATCACTGGAGCTGACCTCGCATCGATCATCTAGGAGAAAGTGAGGACTGCAGATGCTGGAGATTAGAGTTGAAGAGTCTGGTGCTGAAAAAGCACAGCCGGTCAGGCAGCACCTGAGGACCAGGAGAGTCAACAGTTCGAGCATAACCCTTTCATGAGGAATGAGGTCATTTCTAGCACCACGCTCTTCGACTCACATCGATCATGCCTTCACCCATCCCTGTGAAGTAAACGGTCTCTCTCACTTAGCAGAATCTTGTATCAAATTTGATGTTGCTGATGTTGTTTCACCCTTCCCTCCACCCCCCCACCCCCCCTTCCACCCCTTCGCACCCACTCCACCCCACCCTCCAACACCCAGGGCCAGGAAGATCAGATTTCAACTGGTGTGGATACTTCTCCCTATTCACAATCTTGCTGGAGCTATCCCTGTAGTTGCATGAGGTGTGGTCCCATAATCAAATAGAAACCAGGACAGTTTGGTACCGAATGAAGCTGTAGGCTCTTTCTTTAAGCCTGCCTTCAAAGTTTGGATTGCTCTTTCTGCTGGACCACTGGATTATAGAAGGTATGAAGCTGTCCTTATATATTGAATGCAATTTGCCTTTAGGAAATACTCAGATTCCCTGCTGATAAATGTTATCTGTGACCAACATTTCTGGGAGTCCATGTACTGCAAAAGATGCACATAATTTTCCTACCATTGTTCCTGTGTTTGACGAATGAAGTCTATGCATATCCAGTCCCTTTAAGTGGGCATACACAATGACTAAGCACATTGAGCCAATGAAAGGACCTGGATAGTCGACGTGTAACAGGGTTTACAAGGCCATTCCCATGAATGTGGGATAGCTGCTGGTAGTAAGTTTTGCCCTTGTTAGCACTCTGGGTATTGCCCCACTAATGTGGCTATGTCTGCATCCAGTCCTGGCCAATTGACATAACCTCTTGCCAACATCTTCATTTTGGAACCCCTGGTGGAGTTCAGCCAATATCTGGTGGTGACCTTTGCTTGGGACAATCAATGTAGTTCCCCATAATAATATGCCATCTCAATTGGGATCTGGTCTCTTGAAGTCCAACTTCTGATGGTGACGCCTCTTTGGTTTCCCCCGTCATGACCAGCTGTTTCAGTTTTGCCAGGACCAGACCTTTCTGCATCCAAAGTCTGATATTGTCAGCTGTGACTGGAAGTGTATCCAGTAAATGTAAAGCTATTAAAGACTGTTCCAATGGCGGTGATGTACCTACTAGCAGGAAGTGACTCAATGCATCCTGGATGATATTCCAATTGTAATTATATGCAATTCATGTTCAAGTCCATTGCTGAATTTGGCCTGAAGCTACGGGAGACACTGAGGAGAAAGTGAGGTCTGCAAATGCTGGAGATCAGAGCTGGAAATGTGTTGCTGGAAAAGCGCAGCAGGTCAGGCAGCATCCAGGGAACAGGAGAATTGACGTTTCGGGCATAAGCCCTTCTTCCTTGTTTAAGGAGACCTGTCAGGGGTTTGTGGTCCGTTATTATAAATTTACATCCATAAAGGTATTGATGGAACTTCTTGACTCCAAATATGAACACCAAACCTTCCTTTTCTATCTGGGCACCTTTTCACTCTGCACTAGCCACAAAGTCTGGATGCATACACTATTGGGCATTCATATCCATGGGGCTACTTACAAGCTAATACCATCCAATGGCATACAAGGAGGAATTGTATGTCAATACCAGATCAAAGTTGGGATCATAGTGTGCCAACACCTTAGAGGATGATAGCTGTTTCCTTACTTCCCTGGAAGCTATGTCTTGGCTACATGACCAATTCAAAGGCTGACCCTTTAAGACTTGATGCAAAAGTGCCAGGATGGAGGCCAGGTTATACATTAACTTTCCATAATGATTCACCAGACCAAGAAAAGACATAAGTTCTGGTATTGATGTGGGAACTGGGGCACCTTTGATTGCCCTCGCTTTATCTTCCAACGGGTGTAACCTGATCTTGTCAACTCTGTAGCCCAAGTAGGTCACTTGGGGTGACTTGAACACACATTTTTCCTTTCTAAAGTGTACATCCACCTAAGAGAAATGTCCAAGGACTATGTCCAAGCACTCTCAGTGCTCCTTATTGGTCTTCCCTGTTGTTAGCATATTATCTAAGTGGCAATCTGGGGTAGACCCCATAAAATGTTATCCATCGTCTGCTGAAAAATTGCACAGACTGATGATACCCCAAATGGCATTGTTGATATTGGTACAAACCCTTATGGGTATTAATTGCAGCATAAATCTGAGAATCCTCATCTGACTGCATTTACATTTATGCATGGCTCATAGGGTGGCATGGTGGCACTACTACCTCACAGTGCCAGGGATCCACGTTCGATTCCAGCCTCAGGTGACTGTCTGTGTAGAGTTTGCACATTCTCCTGTAAAGGTTCCCCAGTATACATTCTCTGTCTAGCTGAGGTCTTGCAAATTTAAGTGTTGGAGTCCAGAGTTCTTTTAAAGAAAGAGAGAGGTAGAGTATCGACTGAATCATAATTTGGAGATGCCGGTGTTGGACTGGGGTGTGGGTTTCCTCTGGGTACTCTGATTTCCTCCCACAATCCAAAGATGTGCAGGTTAGGTGAATTGGCAGTATTAAATTGCCCATCGTGTTCAGATTTATATAGGTTAAGTATATTAGTCAGGGGTAAATGTAGAGTAATAGGGTAGGGGTACAGGTCTGCTGTGGGTTATTCTTCGGAGTGTTGGTGTTGACTTGTTGGGCCAAAGGACCTGTTTCCACACTGTAGGGATTCTGTGATGGTGATTCTATGTTCAGCTTTGCGAAGGACAGTCCCCTGCCAGCTTTGTGTATAAATCCACTATGCGAGGGATTGGGCATTTATCCAGCTGCGAAAAGCTGTTTACTGTTTGTTCAAATTCCCACACAGAGCCAAACCAACTCATTGGGCTTCATAATCAATACGACTGATGCTGCCCATTATGCAAACTGGACGGTTTGACGACTTCTTACTTTTCCAGACTGCTGATTTTCGTCTCTACTTTTACCTGTAAGGCCCACTGGATGGGGAATTGTGGAATTGTGGAATTGCTTCTCAGTCAACATGCAAGGTGGCCTTTCTCCTTTGATATTCCCTAGACATTCCTAAAATTCTTCTGGGTATTTAATTAAGATTTCACTGAGGTAGCCATGTTCTATTCAAAAATAATGAACCAATCCAGGTGAATCTTTCTCAACAAATTTGCCCCATCAAGCTTGAGCCTGGGCCTTTTACTACAGTTAGTGGTAACTGAACCAGGTGCTTCTGATAAGAGTTCGGAACTGAAGTTATACCCTTAATCTGTAAAGGTTCCCCAGTATACATTCTCTGTCTAGCTGAGGTCTTGCAAACTTAAGGGTTGGAGTCCAGAGTTTTTTTAAAGAAAGAGAGAGGTAGAGTATCAACTGAATCATAATTTGGAGATGCCGGTGTTGGACTGGGGTGTACAAAGTTTTTGACTGAGTCATAGAATCACTACAGTGTGGAAACAGGCCCTTCGGCCCAACAAGTCCACACCAACCCTCCGAAGAGTAACCCACCCAGACCCATTCTCCTACCCTATTTCTCTACATTTACCCCTGACTAATGCACCTCATCTGCTCATCCCTGAATACTATGTGCAATATAGCTGGTTAATTCACCTAACTTGCACATCTTTGGACTGTGGGAGGAAACCAGAGCACCCGGAGAAAACCCACGCAGACACAGAGAGAATGTGCAAACTCCATGCAGACAGTCGCCTGAATTGAACCTGGGTGCCTGGCGCTGTGAGGCAAAAGTGCTAACCACTGAGCTACTGTGCCACCTCTGACTGCTTCAGAACAGATCTGTATAATTTTCTTGAACTTTATGTGAAAAGAAGGTAAGTCTGTCTCCAGATTGTTTAATTTATGGATCAGTACTCACACAAACTGGTTGCTGTTAGTTTTCTGAATGTTTTGAGATCCCACTCTGTGATCTTCAGTGAAGTTTCCTAGGTCTGCAAACAAGATCTCGGAGTCTTTTATAAGCAGGGATTGTTGCTTAGCACCACACTATCATAATGTGATATAATATGGTATATTTGGAGTTGTTTCTTCATAAACAGCCAATATTTATAACTGAGATCTGCCTTGCCTTTTACATTTATTGATTCTGATTATGATAATCCATCACATAAGAACAAGGCAAGGGTAATATAATGCTAAAGTATTCAACAGATATTTATTCCAGCTCCTGGAATCTCAGGCACTTGAATGTCTGCACCAAAACCAAGAAATGTGGGGGATGTAATCTGTAACAATTTCCATCAGAGTGTCATGCTGAAGGGGGACTTAGTAAGATGAGTAATCATGAACAGGCCTGTACTGCATTCTAGATGTGAGACATAATATGACAAAGGTAAGAAAGAAAAGGGAGAGGTGATGAAAGGCAGTGGTACTGAACAGAGATGTCTCTGCTGCACGACACTGTACCCTCTTTCTGCCTCTTTCCAAGAGAAGGACCTCTCCTCTCTTTTTCCTGACTCCAGCATTAGATCCAGGTTGGCTTTGAAGAAGTGAGGCTCTCCCTTCGCTATGGTAACAGGCCTCCAGCCCCTCTCACTGGGCACCTCACTTACCTCAGATGAAGTGGAAGACTTTAGCACTTTCTACAGGTGTCTGCCTCAGGAATGGCTGCTGTGGGAATTCCAAACCAATATGACCCATTTTCTCTTCCCTTCCCATTGGTGTAGTAGACAGGAAACTCCACAATTAAAGGCTCACTCCAGCAAAAATCTCAACTTCAATAAATTCTCCCAATTGGACACAGGTTTCCAATCCGAAAACAAACCTCGGTCCCGTTATTTCTGGGATGTGGGTGTCACTGGCTGACCAGTATTTATTGACAGTTCCTAATTCAAAAGGTAGTGGTGAGCTGACTTCTTGAACTGCTGCAGCCCACCTGCTGTGGGTTGGCCCACAATGCCATTGGGTAAGGAATCCAGGATTTTGACCCGGCAACAGTGAAAGAACGGCGATATATTTACCTGCCTTTATAGCAAACATGTTCTCTAAGTTGACTTCAGAAATTTTGACTTCAGAAAACAAAGTATTTCTGAATTCTAGTACTCCCCTTAATCTTTGCTGCACTGAGTTTTGTTATCTACAAACTTTGAGCATACTCTCTGTACATTTAAATTCTGGTTGTTAATATATATCAAACTGAGCAGTGGTTGTATCAACTTCAGGGACTGCCCTGTATATTGTGTTATCATCTGAAATACAACCTTTCACCATTCCTCACAGCTTCTATTCCTTAGTTAATCTTGGAGTCAGTCTGTTACTCTGTCTTGAGTTCCACGAGCTTCACATTTCTTGTACTCTATTTATGTGACAATGTATCAAATGTTGTTTGAATGTCCATCGACAAATCAGATAAATTTAATCACCCATCTCAGTTACTTCATCAAAGACCTCAAGCAATTTAATCAAACACAACTTGTTTTTAACAAAAAAAGGCTGTAAATCAGAAACAAAAACAGAAATTGCTGGAAAATCTCAGCAGGTCTGGCAGCATCTGTGGCAAGAAAGCAGAGTTAATATTTCTGGTCCAGTGACCCTTCTTCAGCCCTCTTTTTAACAAATCCTGGCTGTCATTTATTCATTAACACATTTTTCCAATGAACAATGAATCTTATCTCAGATTGCTCTCTTTAAATGTTTCCCAGTCACCAACATTAGGCTGACTGTTTTGTAGGTACTTTTTTCCTTTCCTCCTTACCTCCACACTACCGCCGAACTGCTGTAGTGCTTATTTTCCCCCAGCACCCATAATGTGTGTGTGCAGGTGTAGGACACAGTGAAAAACCACAGATGCTTAAATCTTTATTTGTATTCCACCACCAGGAAGAAAGGAAACACCCAAATGGCCAGTGACAAGCAATGCCCTTCAGTTGCTATTTTCCTTCCCTCTCCTCTTGTTAGCTGTCATCCATTCCTTTCCTACCCATATCTAAGGAGCATTGATGTACTTTGTCTTTGTTTCATTGTGCAGTGATTGGAACCAGCTAGATCTCATTGACTACAAGATCTTTGATCAGAGTTGTTAGCTCTTGCTGACCAATATAAATAAGGGATGAGCAATGCACTCTGTGAAGGGGGCTGCTTGTCACTGGCTACCCTTGTGTTTCCTTTCTTCCTGGTGGTGGAAAAAAGAATGAAGAATAAAGATTTGTACACACCTGTGATTTTTCACTATGTCTCACACCTGCACACGCACAACATGGGTGCTGGGGAAAATATAAGTTAGGCGATAGTGTGGGGGTAAAAAAATACAGAAGAAAATAAAACAAGAGTCTCCTCAGTTTAAAAATATATAAATAAGGGATTTAGAATCACCTCAGTTGAGGGGATTGACTCTGAGCTAGATGGCTACAACCAGTATACTGTGCACAAGCAAATAAAAGGTGACTTGGTGACTGGATACCAGCCTCTGTGCAGTTACAGAGTCATCATTGTTTCAAACTTGGCAATGACTGATCTTTCAGACCTTAAGAGGTGAAAAGTTATCTCAAGGTCTGCTTCTGGAACTTTCGTAAAAAAAACCTGACATTACAGCCCATTAATTTCTGAATGTGTTTTAATATGGAAAAACTATATTCTTGTGCATTTGCTAATTTTTGTGGAAGTAAGTAGCAGTGAATTCAAAGGAAAGGACACTTTTATCTAATCTGTTTCTACACTTTTCCTAAAATTAGCAAATGTTAGAAAATATGCCCCAAAGTGAGTCAGATCAAAAAAAAGCAACGTAATCTAAAATTAGTGCTATTAATTAAAAAAATTATAATAATGGTACATTATAAGAATAGGCACTGACAGGAGTAGGTACAATTGTCAGCATTAATCAATATGTATTGTGAAGCTGTTTCATTTGTGGCTGTCATATTGAAGATTTTATAATTGGAGTGAATGCTATGTCAGATCTGAGACACAAATTGTTGCTTCAGGAAAGGGGTTTCACTCTCCTGTGTTATTTTGTGTGAATGGTTACTAGTCATACTGGTAGAATTGCTTCGTTCCAAACTGTGAAGGGACCATTTGCAGCATGTCTGTGCAATGGAAAATACATGCCAGATGAAATTGCGAATTGGGTGACACCTCATAAATTTGTCATTAATCTGTCATTTGCATTATGCCTCTGTCCTGGGAGTTGAATTCTTTGATTTGACATTTGAAATATCTGATTACCCAACTGCAGAGTAGAAATTTATTTGTCGAAGTTTCTTATATTTGTTCTGAATATCAGGAGAGAGAGAGATCTAATTATTCGCTTCATCACTTTTCTATAGCTTCACTGTTACAGTGAAAAAAAGATACATTTTATAGGATCTGTTGATCTATCAGAAATAAAATAAAACTAAATTGTTAAACATTCTCTTCCTTTATTTTCAGAATTCTGCCACTATATATATACATGATGTGCTTATATGTTGGAATGTATTCACTTATTCCCTGGAAGTCTTTTGGAGAAAATGCAAAATCCCAGTTGGATAACTGCAAGAGATCTTGGTGGACAAACATGTTGTTTCTTAACAACTTTGTTATGATTGAGCAACGTGTAGGTTCAGTCTCTATAGAAATGTAGACAGTTTCTTATTTGCATATCTTTTAATGCATACATCTTGGGTTTCCATTATTCTTCAAGTCAAATTAATTATGTTGTATCTGTGATGCAATATTAAATTAGTTCAGAGCTATAATTATTGGGAAAGATAATGGCCTCTATTTGTATCCACTTGGTGAGTGGCAGAGAGTTGGGGAATAGTTAAAATTGGAAAAAAAACAGTTTACAATCCTAATTACATGCTGCCATTTTTAGAGAAACTGGTTTTATCATATTTAAATTGAACTTCTGTGATGTTACTGATGCTCCAAATTTAATCAACAAATGACTTGCAGGTTTTCTAGGGCCTGGAAAATCTGGAAAGCAAAAAAGAATGGTCATCTGCCAGCTCCAACAGGTCACTGTATTTTAAAGCATACTTATACATCAGGAACTGCAGATGTCATAGAACCACATAAACTAGGAGCATGTCATTCAGCTCTGCTGTGCCATTTGATAAGATCATGGCTGATCCTGTAACCCAATGCCATAGTCCTGCTTTCTCCCAAATTCCTCAGTGTCTTTAAATCTAAAAATGTATCCATTTTTGTTTTGAATATGTTCAACGGCTTGGTCTCCATTTGCAGTATAGAATTCCCAGATTCACTACCTTTTTGAGTGAAGAATTCTGTTTCTCATCCCAATGCTAAATGGCCTACTGTGTATGCTGAAACTTGGACCCTTGGCTCCAGAATCCCCAACTAGAGAAAACAATTTGCCTTCATCTAATCTGTCCAGTGCTGTTAGAATGTTATGCATTTCAATCAGATCCCCCTTTCAACCTTCTAAACTCCAGTGAAAATAGTGGAATCAAGCTCTCCTTATAGGAGAGTCTTGCCATCCCTGGTATCAACCTCGTGAACTTCCACTACAGTCCCTCAATGTCAAGTGCACCTTTTCTTTCATAGGAAGACCAAAATTGCATGCAATCTTCCAGGTGTGGTCTCACCAAGGCCCCTAAAATGTCCCCTTCTCCCAAAATGACTGAGGTGACCACAACTCACCACACCGTAACCACTGATCTACTGCCTTCTAAACACCCTCACCTTGGCCTCTCTTTGTCCCTTACTTCTGGGTTTGATCACCCACCTTTCCCATTCCTGAAATCTAGGTTCCATTCTTAACAGCCTCTTGTCAAGTTGACTAATGACTGAACAGGAGATTTTATTTTATTCAGCAATTACTTTATGATGCCATCAGTGCTGGATGCTCCATGAGCTGCAGTGCAACCCTGGATTGTCCCCAATCCCTGATAGGTATTAGGGCCAATCATTCAATGTATTGTTAGAATGAACATGGGGTATGTAGAAGACTAGAACATTAGATTGTAAGTGTATCAATGCCCCAGTTTTAATGGTCACCAACAATACTCATGAGGAGGCTGTCCATAAAAGTTTAGCAAATGCTTTCATACAGTTTTCCTACAATCAGTTTTAAATTGGTATTGTTTATAGGAGGTCTTTTGGATGTTTGCAGCAGAATTTCTGTCTGGTTTATTGGTTCTGTCAGAATCCTATCACAGATCCTTGAAAAAGGTATGTAGTGTCACAGGGCATAATACTGTATGACCATGCATTTTGCCATCTCATGGTGATCACCTATAGCCTGATTCGGCCAAAGATCTATCCATGCTGATAAGTCTTAATGCTCTTCATCTTCCCTTGGTCTCAATTGTAGTTCAGTGATATCCCTGATGGTGTCTGCTTGCAGTTTAGATGGCATCAGGTCATGCTCTCTGTAGATAATACAACTGGGTTCACAGGAATCCTATCTGACAAGATGTCCAAGATCTTCTGGGAACACCTGGAAAGATTGCCTCAACTGCTGTATGAGAGGGACAGAAAATTTCCCCTGAAACTTTTGGTGCTGGTTATGATGGGCCCCCAACATCAATTAATCCTTTGCTGTGCTCAAATTCCATTCCAAAAAAGATAGAGGGTTTCTTGACTAGGACATTTTGTGAAATGAAAGAAACCATTGCAGATTTATTATGACATAACTTACCAAGAAAAACTATGTTTGCAGTGCATGGGTTGGACATGGTACCTTGCAAATGACTTCCAGTTTTACATCACAACACCAGTTTTCATCTTTCTTCTTTACAAGTAAGTGTTATTATTTAGTGATTTACTGTTCCTGTTTTAAGAAAAACATTAAATGCCCAGTGGTTGTTCCCTTTTGCTCCCTGTTTTCCTGATTGGACACCTTTCGGTTGATAGATTTTGAGCATCACCTCAGATACTGGAGTGTTGATTTCAGTTACTTTGCAGAGCTCTGTTTACTCAACACTGGCAATCTCTGGACCCGCTTTATAGATAACTTGTCAGAGGGAGGCAAAATGATTCACACATATGGAGTCCTTATAAAATGCCCATTAAGGGGATGGGCAAAATTAGTATATGTGGCCAAGTAGAGTTAGATCAGTGGTTAACACTGCTGCCTCACAGCATCAGGTTGGGTTTGATTCCACTCCTGGGCTATTGTCTGTGTGGAGTCTGCAGCTTCTTCCCATGTCTGCGTGAGTTTCCTTTGGGTGCCCCAGTTTTCTCCCACAGTCCAAGACGTGCAGGTTAGGTGCATTGGTGAAGCTGAATTGCCCATAGTGTCCAGGATGTGCAGGCTGGGTGAGTTAGTCATTGGACATGCAGTATTACAGGGATGGGGTGGGTCTGAGTGTGGTGCTCTTCAGGGACTTGGTGTGGACTCGATGGACCAAATGACTTGCTTCTACACTGTAGTGATTCTAAAAAACCAGGGGCCATGGTTCCTGGGCCGATCTTCTGGCCATTATGGTCACAGATTACATAAATGAAACAGTGAAAGACAGGAAACAAACTTCAAACCACAACAGCAGAGGCAGTAGCTGTCCTGGCTGTTGGTTTGTAAGTCAAGAGTGCATCTCCCCTGCCACTTACTTTTGGGATGCCTCACTTCCACTTGCACCACTCAGGACCTGGCAGGCCAGTTCTGCTCCTTTCTTGGGACTGCATACACTCTTCCAGATATTGGGTCCTTTACCGTTGAGCCTTCTCATCTCCTTAGAACTTCACAAGCAACAATCCAGATGATTGTTTGTTCTGTTCCCTGTGATGTGAGACCCTGCCCACTGCTTGTTTAATACTAGCAATGGAAGAATGAGCTGTTAAGCTGTTAAAATAGCATTAGAAGATCATCCATGAGTTATCTTGGAGTGGAGTTAGGAAGGCAGTGGGATCTCACTCACCCATCTTTATTCTTCATTAAATACTCAAGATGGGGGAGGACACAAGATTTGCCACAATTAGTTCTGTTGTGAAGTTCTGAAATGCATTTTCATGAACAAGCCATTCTTAAGTAATGCTTGGCACTAATTTTAAATTACTTCAAGAAGTCATAAGAATATCTGGTCGGCATGGACGGGTTGGACCAAAGGGTTTGTTTCCATGCTGTACATCTCTAATATTCAAATGGAATCTCACTAAAATATTCGGCTATTGGTTGAAAATCTAGCTGAGGGGTTTGATGCTGATACAGGGGGAGGGTCTGAGAAAATTATCTTTGTTAACTTGATTAGACTTTGGGTGACTTGACCTTAGAAGAATTTCTTCATGGTGTCAATCCATGGTGGAAAATAACTGTCTTTGCCATTGCTCACCAAGTTGAGTAGGATCCTTTTATGTTAAAGATTGGAAATATTAACTTCTCTGTCTGTTTTTAGGAATAGGTTGTTAATGATTGCCCTTGCAGGATTTCTGTTGTTGACTTGTTTCATTGTCACTGCTTTGATATCCTGGTTCTTCAAACTGCCAATAGGACTTCACTTTGATTCCAGGTAAGTGTTGAATCTAATATATTGTTATAGATCTAGGCATTAACCCTGGATCGATATACACCCAGAAGTTACTGTCAAAATATTGAAGGACTAAATGCTTGATGAGGTTACATGACATTGCTACATTTATTAATAGAAGTGATATCCTGTTTGCTTCTTAAGCTGGGGCGGCACGGTGGCGCAGTGGTTAGCACTGCTACCTCACAGTGCTAGAGATCTGGGTTCCATTCCCGCCTCAGGCAACTGTCTGTGTGGGGTTTGCACATTCTCCATGTGTCTGTGTGGACACCCTCTGGGTGCTCTGGTTTCCTCCCACAGTCCAAAAATGTGCAGGTTAGGTAAATTGACCATGCTAAACTGCCCATAGTGTTAAGGGAAGGGGTAAATGTAGGGGAATGGGTCTGGGTGGGTTGCTTTTCGGAGGGTCAGTGTGGACTTGTTGGGCCAAAGGGCCTGTTTCCACACTGTAAGTAATTTAATCTAATCTAAACTTTAGTCAGAGCTGCTCCTGTTCTACTGTCAGATCTCCATAAATGGGATTTCCATCACTGGGAAGTAGGAGCAGATCTGAGATAACTCCTGGCTAATGTGTCCAATAAAGGAGCAGAAGGATGAATATCATTCAAGGGTATGAAACATTCAACTACTCAGATCACCAACAGTCATTTCCAGGAAACAATCTCACGTCATAGTCAACATAGAGCAGGGTTAAATGAATGAACAAGTGTACAAATTAAGAACAGGTGAAGGACATTCAGCCCTCTAACCTGCTCCATATTCAAATGTTCATAGCTGATCTGATCATATCACATTCCTGCCTCTCAGAAGTAAACTTTCACCCCCTTGGTATTCAAAAATCTATCTTATTCATTGTTAAAAGTTTTTCAAGACTCTGCTTCCACTGCTTTTTGAGGCTATTTTGGAGTCACATGATGTATACCTCATATATGAGCTTCTGCTTTCTAGTTTACTCAAATGAGCTGAATTTTTAAGCCTGGATGGTAAAGGGCAAGTATAGAATTTTATGTCACTGGTCAGCCAGTTCCTAGGCACAACTGCCTGGTGTCATTTTCCTGAAGGTGGGATGAAGGATGGGATAAGTAAGATGACTGAATGACCATATAAGATGGAGAAGAGGGCAGCTTCTAGAGGTGACATCCTGTGACAGATGCACAATCCCCCAAAAATCTCAGAATATGGCCATTTCTGAAGCAGCCCCATCAATGCTGCACCAAACTTTAGTTCCTAAAACAGTCTATAGAATCACCTCTTGATGGCTGTTCTGGTTATAAAGGTAAGAGAGAGAGACAGAGAGAGCCAAGCCTTAAATGGGATTCAAAGGAGATCTATGACACTAATTTTTTGTATGGTAAGCCCGAGGTGAGAAGAAACTTGGGCCATTTATTTAGTCCTGAAAGGAGATGGCTAAGAAATCACCTCATGCAGTAAATAAGAAATAAAATGTTATGGAAAGTGTAAATCTTGAAAACTACTGCAAAGTAAACTATAATAGTGTTACAAGAGGATTAGGATCAATCTTGAAGTCACACATGCATGAAGACATTGAAAGTTTTGAACAAAATGAATCGGAATGTTCCCGCTGAGAATTAATTTGATAACATTGTTTTAAAATTCATTTAAGTTTTGTTACTAAACATGATTTTATATTTGTCTTCAGACTGCTTACATATGGGGTTTACAACATACAATACTACGTAAAGCCTTATTGCCGCTATGGTCCATTTTTAATTGGAATTATGTTGGGCATTTTATTGCATCACAGAGAAACATCTTTGCTGAAAACCAAGGTACTTATTGTGTTGCGTGGTGGTAAAAACTTGAAAATATGTATCTGTTTGTAAGGAACTGGGATATTCACTTAAAGCTGACCTATAAATGGTTAAATTCTAAAGCTTTGTGGTTATATGATGTGTACATTGCAGGTGGACTAGCAGTTTTGAGAATGCAGTCTCAGGGTTTGGCTCAATACTCCAATCACCCTTCCATCAATTACAACACAGGGGTGCAGTAACTTGATTGCCATGGCATCCTGTGTAAATCCCCCTAAATGTTGCAAGCAGTTAGTTTGCTGCCTGGATATCACTATTTTGCCCAAAACAAACATATAGGCATATAACAGCAAAGTCACAATTTAACAAAATTTATTTTATAACTAAAAACATGTCATTGGATAGGGGGTAACACTTCAATTTTGTCCAATCACCTATACATTTGTTATTATATCAATACTTGTTTGGTCGTTGCTCCTCTGACCTTCATTCAGCTACAAATATTACATATTACTCCCACAGTCCATATACTTTCTATAATGGTCACAACATCAAGATCGCTAAAGCTGCCAACACCATCCTCTGTGATCATTATCTTGGAATGCTATCCTTTCTTATCTCCTTAACTTCCACCAGTCACTCAAAATCCGATCACCTTCCCTCTATTGGGTCACACACCTAATGATTTTCTTGAAAAAGACAATTATACAAATCAAAGTAGATAAAAATGGGCCAGCATGGCATGCAGCCTAAACCATTAATGTAACTCAGAAGTTACGTAGTAATATGCTGACAGTGGGATCCATTTAGAATCCTAGTAGTCACCATTCAAGATTCCACATAGTTGGAAACAGGACCGACTTCAGCAATTCTTTACATTCTCTCTGACCTGTGAAAGCTCCACACAATATATCATATTTAAATACCTCATTTATAGAACAGCACATCGTTGCCCTGGCAACATTTTCCAGTTTGAACATACCCCTGTATACACTTGGATCCTTGACTTTGGCTTTCTGTATATGCCGTCTCCCTCTGCTCCTGCAATAGCACGAGAATCTTCAACTATCTCAGTCCACTTCTGGAAATCTTCCTTAAACTTTTCCAGCTCACAACCTCCCTACCTGCTTTCCTGAAATCTTCCATATGACCAAACCTTCAGTGTCCTGCTCTAATATTCTCATAAAGGCTCAGTGTCCATTCCTCTTCTCTGTAATGTTCCAATGAGTGCTGATTAATGTTAAATGGAAATTATCATTACTGCTCATTGATGACAGTGAAATACTTTCTTTTCCAGGCTTCTGTTGTTGGTGGTTGGCTGTGCTGTCTGGGCACTATGATTGCTGTGATAGCATTAGGCTATGCTCTAGATGATTCAACTGAAACCTACTCTGTTCTTCCTGTGCTGTATCAGGCACTACACAGATCTGCATGGGCTGCTGCGGTTGGATGGATCATACTTGCATGTGAAGAAGGATATGGAGGTATAATTCTTTAGTAGCAGTGAGTTTCAGACAGCCCTTGGAACATTTTACAATTGTCAAAGGTTTTTCAAAGATGTCTTCAGACTTTCTCTATTGATTCACTGGACAACATCTGTGATTCCCTGCAAGGGCATCTGGCAGAGGCCTTTTCTCCAAAGGAACAAGAATGAGTCCATTTGAACCGTACTAATGCACCTCCTGATAACTATATTGAGTGGGATTGATAGTATTGGGAACAGATTGCATTGATATAATGCTTAACTGGGGAAACATTGAAAGAAATGTTCCAGAGTCAAAGTCGGGTAGATTGAGAATAAATAAAGTTTTACTGACATTTACGAAGCAAGTTGCAAAATCACATAAGGTTTAAGGAAATACTTTTCAAGCATAGGATCAGCATATTAAAAGCAGAGTTCAGGGAGGTGTATTTAGATGGAAGTTACAATGTGACAACAGGGCAACGACGTGAAGGGAGTTTAAAACAAGGCTGATTGACATCCAATCTCGGATGGGCTACAGTTTCCTCCATTTAAAAACCGGAAAGACTGAAGACATTTAAATTGCAGCTAGCTTTGTGGATTTGGACTGATAATGTGCCTACCCAACTGATCAACTCTTGTGGGTTGTAACACAGCTTTCTAAGAGTTACTCAATCACAGTCCGGAGCAGGAACCTTAGGGATTTTTGTTTTCCTAGTTCAGGTGTGTTGAGAGTAATTCCTTCCCATCGTGGTTGCAACCTTCCAAAACCAAAGCATTATACTTTATGTGGATTGTCTTCATACTAGGTAGAACATAAAGTAACAGAATCAATTGTGCCTGTTTTTCTGCCCTAAAGTTTACATCATATAGATTTTAGAAAGGCCTTGTGCTAATACAATTTTTCATGAAGCCTGGCAGGCTACACAGTTTATGTCAGAATCTGAAGTCGATCTACCACAGTTGACAGAGTTTACAATGGTGGCTACTCTGCTATTTTTCACTACAGAGATCAAACTATCAACAGTGAGGTATACACTGCCAGCCATCACCAGGCCAGTGAAAGACAGAGAACAGTGTTAAACCAGAATCATTTTATTCAATGTTATTGCATTTGTAGCTTTCTGAGAAAATAGAGTTTTAATGCATTTCTAAAAAAGAAACCTAAATTCATAAGAAATATTCTAGTCAACTGACCTATTAAAAAAAATTCTCATTTACTGTTAAATGGGAACTGAGTAATGAGTATGAATGTGGTACCTGTCACAATCAGATTGCACCTAGAAACCAGGCAATGCTTGATGCACTCCATGTGTGTGCAAACATCTACTGAATGCTGGCAGCCTTTAATGTCAGCTTTAAGGTCAAATCCTGTTTTGGACTCTTTGAGATGGTTAAGAATGGAACTTGTGTGTACGCAATAAACCACGTATATAATGTGAAGACTAAAAGAAAATGACAGGATGACTTAATTAATAATTGGGGCAGTTTTAGTCACTTTTTTTCTACTTCACCAAGATGTGTGCAAATTGGGACTTCTGTAGTGTAGGTGAAGAACTCTAACAGCTTGTCACCTGCAGGAACATGAGTAATGCAAAAATAATTAGATGCAGTAGTTCCTTAAATCACACTCCCAGATGAGACTGTTACTTTTATTCTAAAATCCTGTTAAGGACTAAAAACTTTTTTTTGTTAAAGTGGACAAATGGAAAACAAAGGCACGTAGAGAATGAAAATGAGATTTCACAGTTTCGAACAAGCTAAACTTTACTATACAAGGTTAGAAAAGTTAGATGATCTATTATGTCTGAATATGAATATATATAAAACTCAGACTCAAAAATTGGGATGAACATGAGGTGATTATTGAGTGACAGTCATACTGTAGTTTAACACCCGACAGACTGGACTTTAAGTGGTTGATGCAGCCAAAACCGATTCTACCTAAATACTGATAATGAGTCACCAAATGTCATTACAGCTTTGTCTCCCATTTGGCCATTTCCAATTCTTCATTTTCAAAGACCTCGTCCTGGAACATATGAGCATTTGTTTTGGTTTGATTTCTTCTGCTGAGACTGCATCCCATTGAACTTCTGAGACTGCATTACAGCACCCATCAGCAAAGTTGCTTTGAAAAGGTTGGAGTGCATCATGACAATGCCTCTACTAATCAGAGTCTACTTGTCAGCCAATCAGCAATCTCATGTCTTGCATTATGAATATTGTTTTTTTTCCTAGGAATTTGTATTCTTGTGAAATGTCCTGATGAATGCAAGTTAGAAAGCTTTGTCAGTATGTCTTTTTTTCAATAATTTTCATGTTCTGTGCAATCAAACCATTTGTAAACATTTAATTGTTTTCCAAGTTTATTAGAGGTATTATTTAATTGCAATTCTTAAACAAAATTGGGTGGCATGGTGGCACAGTGGTTAGCACTGCTGCCTCACGGCGCCAGAGACCCGGGTTCAATTCCCGCCTCAGGCGACTGTCTGTGTGGAGTTTGCACATTCTCCCTGTGTCTGCGTGGGTTTCCTCCGGGTGCTCCGGTTTCCTCCCACAGTCCAAAGATGTGCAGGTCAGGTGAATTGGTCATGCTAAATTGCCTGTTAGGTGAAGGGGTAAATGTAGGGGAATTGGTCTGGGTGAGTTGCTCTTTGGAGGGTCAGTGTGGACGTATTGGGCCGAAGGGCCTGTTTCCACACTGTAAGTAATCTAATCTTAAAAAAAAAGTGGGCGGCACGCTGGTTAGCACTGCTGCCTCACAGCACCAGAGACCCGGGTTCAATTCCAGACTCAGGCGACTGACTGTGTGGAATTTGTGCATTCTCCCCGTGTCTGTGTGGGTTTCCTCCGGGTGCTCCGGTTTCCTCCCACAGTCCAAAAATGTGCAGGTTAGGTGAATTGGCCATGCTAAATTGCCCGTAATGTTAGGTGAAGGGATAAATGGGAGGGTCGCTCTTCGGAGGGTCAGTGTAGACTTGTTGGGCCGAAGGGCCTGTTTCCACACTCTAAGTATTCTAAACTGCAATAACTTTCTTTCAATGAGAGATCAAGGTGAACAGTCAAGACCCCTAGAATAGGAGAATAGTAAACTTGAAAAGTTGAGCAGGGATAAAGTAGCAAATTGAAAAATAGGATGTCAGAATTTTGCATGTCTATAACTTGTTCAAAATGAGGGAAGCTGAAGAATGGGCATTGAATAAGTCTGAAACCCTTAGAAAGAATTAAACTATAGAGTTCAATAGTAGTAAAAGAAGGAGGAAGAGTTTATGGAGTGACACATTTGAAATGTCGGTGCAACATGAAAGGAAGGCTCAGATGGGTATAGTCATAGTAAAATAAATGAATATGAGATGGAAGCACAAGAGACAGAGGGAAGCAAAAGAGTAATTGTTTGTCAATTTGCAATTTTTTTCCTCATAACTTCTCAAAGAGAACTGCATTAAAATGACTACAGATACAAAAAAAGCTATTCAGACTTGGTATATCCGTGGCCTGCTGCTTCTTGTCTTGGACATAGAGCTGAACCTTGCCAGCAAGCCTGACGTGTACCTATCTTTCTTCTGGCGGGCCCACCACTCGCGCTGTACATCCAGCGGGTCAGCGGGCTCCCAGCCTGAGCGAAGCATAGCCTTAATAAGTGTCTTATTCTTGTCGGCTATAAAACGGGTAAGGGAACCCTCTGGCCCCCAATCTAGGTCTT
>NC_057710.1:41858413-41886904 GCF_004010195.1 Chiloscyllium plagiosum
CGGGGAGTCCACCCCCTTCAAGTCGAACCCTAGCCCCGCGGATCAACCTGGGCAGGGGGGGAATAGTTACATACGGGGCACGTGGCGATTTCCGAGCGCGCAACCCCGGGTTTCCGTGAGTCTCTCTCTCACCGCCTGATGTTTCAGCGGCCGTGTGTACCCCACAAATACTGGGCGTGAACCAGGGGCCCGAGTGCAAGGAGGGGGGTGCGTGAAGTCAGACCTAACCGCGCCTGATCCTACAGAGGCCAATACCTTGGGACCGCGAGGTCAATGGGCAGAGTGTATAACCACCGGTTGGCCCAAAGGCCCGCGTCTCGGGCTGGTTTGGAGGACTTCTCTTCTTGTAGCGCGCGTAGACCTCCCAGCCTCTACCGCGTACGCAAAGAAGGCGCTAAAACCAGGCTCAACGTACAATGGGGTCCCCTAACTCCCACTGCAGAGGTCAACCAGGAAGGCTTGTTTGGTCGGTTTTTAAACAGGAGGGTCAATCTGTCGGGGTCTTGTATCTAAAGTCGTCGGTCCAAGGATAGTCCGTCAGTCACAGTAGCACATTGACAATAAATGACAATAATAATCACGCACACTTTTACTAGTGTTCCGCGACCCCAATCGCCCACCCGCGAAGGATCACTCACACACACACACTTTTAAAGAGTACTCTACCGTTACACGACTGCCGGACTCACTCTGTTCACAGGTTCAGATAACGGCCGGCAGTGAAGTCCCTTGCGGGGCACTGGGAGACTTTTATGCGAGAAGTAAAAGAGTAAAGATTCTCCCCCAGTGCCGTCGCAGGGATCCAGCAGCCGTCGTTAACCAGGAAGAAGCCCCCAATTGTTAGCGCGGATAAAATGATATCAGTCCGAGCCCAGAGTGCGGTTCAACAATCGGTAACGTTTATTACTGTAGTAACGCCGGCGGAGGTCAACCGAGGTTCGAATCTCGGCTGCTCTGCTGTTTCCGCACGCAGCTTCATATTATATACTTTTAGTTGTCAGGATGTGTGTGATTTGAGGATGAATGGTTCCCCATCATCACTGGAGTAGGTGCGAATGGCTGTTTCCTGCCGTCCCAGGAGAGTTGCAGGGCACACACAATAGGGTGCTAATTGGTTTATGTAAAACGGGTCCGGGTATTATCTGCTTGTCTCTCTCTGTGAGGGCAGGGGCTAGCACCCCCCTTTGTTCCCTTGGGGTGTCGGTGTGTATTGGCCTGTCCGTACCTGTCTGGTGGATGCCTGTCCTTTGTGTCAGAATGGCTCCGTATCGATGGGTATGTGTGTTTCAGTCAGTTTCTTGATGTGATTAGGAGATGGGTTTCCATATTTAATTAATCCCAGAGTTTTGGCCCATGAGTCATAGGTAATGTTGGTCTAGTGTGGATTCTATCTGTCCTCTGTCTCCTATCTCCCAGTCACGTGGGCAGACCGGCAGCTGCTGAGTTTTTGTGGGTTTAAAACACAAAAATGAATTCTTATCGTTTCCTGATGTAGGCATAGTCCCGTGGCAAATGCGGGGCGGCTCTGATGCCCGCTTGCAGACTTTGGTTTTATTTATTTTTCATATATAGCACACATACAAAATACATACTCTCAAGGTGATGATAGCATTTAATTACTTTAATCACATAATCTGGATGGCTGGATTCTTATTTTTTTCAAAAGAGGGTATTGTTAAGGTGGATGTGAAGAATTCATGAAGTGGCTATAAAACTAAAGGACAGTCTCATGTTAAAAGGAAATGGATAATTCCCAAAAAGGACTAAAATGGCTTTCAGATAATCAACCATGATTAAGGTAAAGAAATCTGCATGATTGGAGGCACGACCAAGAGAAACGAGGCCAGTTCCAAGCCCCCTCACTAAATCTTGCTCCTGGGATTCCTGGTGTTGGCAAAATGAATTGTCTCAATTGGAGAAATCAGCTGAGAACCAGGGCCTGAGCATGGGAAGCGAAACAATATGGACAAGTGCTTTTGCTTCTGACTGCCAAACTGTTACATCAGCTGGAAAATATACTGTGTGCATAGCCAATAGGTATGGACATTCCCATAAAGAATAAAAGACAGGGAGCACTGCCTCAGCAGAGGGCTATTGACATTACAAAATTGGGTTTCAAGAAGGGTCAGCAAAACAGAAGAAGGGGAAAGAAAATATAAGGTAGAAGAAATGAAAAATAAAAGTCTCATATTGTCAAATATTCTGAATGGTTTAACTTCAATCTCATCTTGCATCGATTAACGAGGGAATCAGTAGTCATCAGGAATGGGTGGGAATGTGGGTTTGAGGCCATTATCAGATCATGATGTGAACGTGCTGGTGTTGGATTGGGGTGGACAAGGTCAAAAGTCACACAACACCAGGTTATAGTCCAACAGGTTTATTTGAATTCACAAGTTTTTAGAGCACTGCCCTTTCATCACTTCACCTGAAAGTTAGCTGAGTTGGCTGAACAACTAGTTTGCAATGCAGAGTGATGCCAACAGTGTGGATTCCGTTCCTGCAACTAGCTAAAGTTACCATGAAGGACACTCCTTCTCAACCTTGCCCCTCGTCTGAAGTGTGATGACCCTCAGGTTGAACCACCACCAGTTCTCCCTCTCTGATGAGAGTGTTGCTCTGTGACTGGCAACTTTATTTCAATTTGGAAATATAATGCATGTTTCAATAAGGAATGAAAATCAGTATGTGTAATTGGTAGTCTAATATCCACTGAAACCCTTGACTAAATTCTAATAAGCTTTCTAACTGAATTTTCTATTAATTTTCCCCTTAGGTTTTATTCAAAGTTTGTTATCCAGCAAGCTATGGATCCCACTCGCCAATCTCAGTTATGCCTGTTTTCTCATACATCCTGCTGTCATAAGTATTTATAATGGGCTTCAGGAGACACTCCTGCATTATACAGACATCAACATGGTGAGTAATCCAAGAATTTCCCTAGATTTAATATCAGGAATATTCAAGGACAGTCAGTATGAGACTGCAGCAGAGCAAGACAAAGGTGGAGTGAGTATACTGATTGTATTGTTGGAAATATTGGCTCAAAGTGGAAACAGGGAGACAGATACTTTAACAAGAGTTTACTGCAAGAAGTAAACTCTTCAGGGTGAGAGGTGAGTGGGAGATTAGGAAAAGTGTGGTTGATGTGCAGTGAGACCAGTGATAGAGTGAGGTCACAAACGAAAGCCTGAAGAAAGTGCAGGAAAAGAAGTCAATAGGTGAATAGGACTGGTGAACATTTCTAACCTTTAAAGTAAAGTAAGGTCTTCAGCTTCTGTTTCAGTCTCCAGTGTTTTCCTTTTCTAGTTCTTAAAAATATCTATTTAAGTATTTGGTTGATACAGGTGATGTTTCTACCTTTTAGTTTTTAAACTAGAAATATTACAATGAAGTGTAAAGAGCATGGAATATTGAGTAATTAATTTATAATTAAAATTAGAATTAGAATTTATTGTCATGTAAAATCAACTACAGGGATAGAGGAGTACAGTGAAAATTGCACAAAGTCACCATTCTCCGGCACCATCTGAGATACAAAGGTACTTATGCACAAACTCTCAGCTACAAAGTAGAAAAGTTAAGAAATAAAATGAAAAGTTCAACATTACAGTCCTTCTCAAGTGCCATAGGCCTGCATCTGGGCTCTTCATCCCGACACTGAGACCATCGTCAACATGAAACAGCCAGCAAACCTCGAGCTCTGCAGCCGCAGAACCATGGCGCCTTTCTTCAACGCCATCTTTCCCCGACTGATGCCACCAAATTGAGTCTGTACTGGGATTGAACTTGGCAATTCAGCCATCACTGAAACTGCTGGGATCTGCACTGGGCCCAAACTCGCCTCCCTCCACCAAACCTTGCCTCCGTCACATTGGACACTTTGATGTTTCCCAAGCTCTCCCTGGAAAATAAGTAAGGTTAAAGTTTTTTTTTAAAAAAAGCAGAGAAAAGAAAAAGGTAACAGCAGAAAGAGCAGCTGATCTCTGGCCACCTGGGCTCAGTCCCACACATACTGCTACACTGCTGCCATTTTGACTGGCTTCAATTGGAATTCACATTGGGCCTCAACTCGCTACCACTGATGCCTTCTGAGGAACAGTGGTAAGTAGAAAGGGAAAAAACAAGAAAGGAAAAAAGAAGTCATGAAACGAATGGAGTGGACGACTTCTGGCTCAGAGCCCTATTCCACCATTTTGAAATCTGTGACTGTTTGAGAGGACCCTGATGAAGGGCTTTTGCCCGAAATGTCAATTCTCCTGCTCCTTGGATGCTGCCTGACCTGCTGCGCTTTTCCAGCAACACATTTTTCAGCTCTGATCTCGAGCATCTGCAGTCCTCACTTTATCCCACTGTTTGAGAGGGTCAATACTGAAAGAGTACTGCAATGTCGGAGAGTCAATACCGAGAGAGTGCTACACTGTCAGAAGGTCTGTACTAAGGGACTGCCACACTTTCAAAGGATCAGTACTGAGAGAGTGCAATACTATCAGGGAGTCAGTACTGAGAAAGTGCTGTACTGTCAGAGGGTCAGTACTGAGGGAGTGCAGCACTGTCGAAGGGTCAGCACCAAGGGAGTGCTGCACTGTTGGAGGGTCAGAACTGAGGGAGTGCCACACTTTCAGAGGGTCGGTACTGAGGGAGTGCTGCACTGTCGGTGAGTCTGTACTGAAAGAGTACTGCACTGTTGGAGGGTCAGGATTGAATGTTGCAATGTTGGAGATGCAGTATTGTGGGAGTGCCACACTTTCAGAAGGTCAATATTCATGGAGTGCCAAACTTTCAGAGTGTCAGTACTGAGAGAGTGACACAGTTTCAGAGGGTCAGTACTGTGGGAGTGCTGCATTGTCGGGGCATCATTACTGAGAAAGTGCTGTACCATTGGAGGGTAAGTACTGAGGGTATGCCGCATTGTCGGAGGATCAGCTCTGAGGGAGTGCTGCAACATCAGAGAGTCAGTACTGTGGGAGACCCGCACTGTCAGAGGGTCAGTATTGAGGGAGCACTGCACTGTCAGAGAGTCAGTACTGAGGGGAGTGCTGCACTGTCTTGAGTCAGTACTGAGGGAGTGCTGCACTGTCAGAGGGTCAGTACTGATGGAGTGCTGCAATGCCAGAGGGTCAGTACTTAGGTAGTGTTGCACTGTCAGAGACTCAGTTCTGAGGGAGTGCTGCACTGTTGAAGAGTCAGTACTGAGGGAGTGGTGCACTATTGGTGATTCAATACTGAGGGAGTGCTGCACTGTCAGAGGGTCAGTACTGAGGGAGTGCTGCACTGTAGGAGCGCCTGTGCTGTGGGAGTTCTGCACTGTTGAGTATCAGTAGTGGGGGTGACCTGCACTGTTGGAGGGTCAGTACTGAAGGACTGCTGTACTGTTGGAGACTCACTACTGAGGGAGTGCCGCATTAGATTAGATTACATTACAGTGTGGAAACAGGCCCTTCAGCCCAACAAGTCCACACCGACCCGCTGAAGCGCAACCCACCCATACCCCTACATTTACCCCTTACCTAACACTACGGGCAATTTAGTATGGCCAATTCACCTGACCTGCACATCTTTGGACTGTGGGAGGAAACCGGAGCACCCGGAGGAAACCCACGCAGACATGGGGAGAATGTGCAAACTCCACACAGTCAGTCGCCTGAGTCGGGAATTGAACCCGGGTCTCTGGCGCTGCGAGGCAGCAGTGCTAACCACTGGGCCACCGTGCCGCCCACTTGTTGTAGAGTCAGTACAAAGGGACTGCCACAATGTCTGATGTTCACTACTGAGACAGTGCTCCACTGTCAGGGGGTCAGTACTAAGCGAGTGTTGCACTTGCAAGGGTCAGTACTGAGGGAGTGCTGCACTGTGGGAGAATCAGTACTGAGGGAGTGCAGCAATGTTGGAGGGTCAGTACTGAGGGAATGCTGCATTGTCAGAGGTGCAGTACTAAGTGATTGCTGCATGGTTGGAGGGTCAGTACTTAGGGAGTGGTGTAAAGTCAGATGGTTAGTACTGTGGGAGTGCCGCACTGTCAGAGTGTCAGTAATGAGGGTTTGCTGCACTGTTGGAGGGTCAGTACTGAGGGAGTGCTGCACTGTCGGAGAATCAGTACTGAGAGAGTGCAGCAATGTCGGAGGGTCAGTAATGAGGGAGTGCTGCACTGTCAGAGAGTCAGTACTGAAGAATTGCCGCATGTTGGAAGATCTGTACTGAGGGAATGCTGCACTGTCAGAAGGTCAGTACTAAGGAAGTGGTGCACTATCGGAGAGTCAGTACTGAGGGAGTGCTGCACTGTCTGGAGTCGGTATTGAGGGAGTGCCGCAATGTCAGAAGGTCAGTCCTGAGGGCGTGCTGCACTGTCAGAGGATCAGTACTGAAGGAGGGTCGGTACTGAGGAAGTGCTGCACTGTCATAGGGTCAGTACTGAGGGAGTGCTGCACTGTCAGAAAGTCAGTACTAAGCGAATGTTGCACAGTTGGAGGTGTAATACTGAGGGAGTGCTGGACTGTTGGAGGGTCAGCACTATGGGATTACTGCACTGTCTGACGGTGAGTACTGAGGGCTTGTGGCACTGTCAAAGCATCAGTACTGAGGGAGTGCTGCCCTGTTGAAGGGTCAGCATTGAGGGTGCACAGCACTGTCAGAGGGTCAGTAATGAGGGAGTGCTGCACTTTCGGAGGATCAGTACTGAGAGAGTGCTGCACTGTCAACGGGTCATTACTGAGGGAGTGCTGCACTGTCCGAGAGCCAGATCTGAGGGAGTGCTGCACTGTCGGAGAGTCGGTACTGAGGGATTGCTGAAATGTCAGAAGATCAGTACTGAGGGAGTGCTGCACTGTCAGAGGATCAGTGCTGAGTGAGTGCTACACTGTCAGAGGGTCTGTATGGAGGGAGTGCTGCACTTCGGAGAGCCAATACTGCAATGCTTGAGTTGCTGCCTTCATTAAGCTGAGCCCCCATTAGATCTAAAAGATCTCACAAATTAATTTGGCAAACAAATTGGGAGTTTTCCTGATGCACTGGCCAGCACATATTCACCATTCACTGCAACTAAAACCAGATTGAACTTCTTGGTGCTTGTGGACCCTTGCTGGGCATAAATTACAACAGTGGCTATGTTTCAAAAGTACTTTGTTGACTGTAAAGCAGTTTGAGACATTCTGAGGTTGTGAGAGGTGCTATACAAATGCACCTTATTTACTTACAGCGAATATTCCTGACAATAAAGTACATGTAGATTGGGTGAGAGCAATAATCTGTTAACCTATAACCCTCTCAATGTAAAAGATCATACAATTTAGACTGTCTTACAATAATATTAATTGAAACAATGACCATTCTTTTGATTGTTTAAAACGATTCATTTCTAAGCAATTAAAGAAAAGCGCATAAAGATTATAATATATCCCTGACAAATCTGGATCTGGACTGTTGGTTTTCCCTGACATTAGTGTAAACAATGCAAAGGATCAGGGAATTTACAATTCAAACTGCATTCAGTGCAACTTGCCTTTTCACAGTCTTGAGCACTAGCTGT
Source organism: Chiloscyllium plagiosum (assembly GCF_004010195.1). Lineage (NCBI taxonomy): Eukaryota > Metazoa > Chordata > Chondrichthyes > Orectolobiformes > Hemiscylliidae > Chiloscyllium > Chiloscyllium plagiosum. The sequence continues at coordinate 41,865,939 of NC_057710.1, forward strand.
AAAGTTATTGTACTACCCACCAAATTAGTGACCCTCCTGAGGTGCACTAATTACCGATGGCAATTTCCCCTAATTACACTGCCATTGCAACTTCATCTTCATCTTCTGAAACTTTTCAAAGATTTGAAGTTGGAACTTTTGGCAGAAGGTATGTTTTGAATAATTTGATTTTAAAATGAAGTGAATGACCCATAGTTCCCTAGTGTAAATAGAATGTAGTCTCATACTTTTTTGAAAGTAATTTTCAGTAACTTAAAAGCAGGTTACTCACAGAAGCTGAGTTGACATTTTGATTTGAAATGTTTTTCATGAACCCACTTTCAGTTATATTCAAAATGTCTCAAGTTAGCACTCATATATAGCAAGAGATGTTATTTAAAGAAAATGTTGGCTTAAAAATATTTTAAAATGCTGTCATATTGTGCTGATTGACAGTTGGTTAGTTTACTATGATGTGTAAGTAAATGTGAATTGATGCATGGATTTTGTGGTTGCTTAGAGATACAAAATTGTTTTTAAAACCGGTACAATTTTGAATGAGGAACCTTACTCCAGAATTACAAGATTATAGAAACTTGAAGTTTTGAAAACATACATCATTCTAGATCTATGACCCTCAGTGTTATGTAATGCATGGTTAATAGTTTTTTTTTCTAATATTTTGTATCATGAATATCCTCAGAGCTGTATGTTCATCATTATAGTATTTGCAATCAGGATTTTCACTGTTCTTCCAGTAAAATTACAATGACAGAGTTGGCATGGTGCTGAATGAATTTCCAACTTAATAATCAACACAATATGCAGACATTAACTTGTTGAGAGAGTCTTTTCTTCAAATGGTATGTCTAATTATTCAATATTTATGGCCAAAAATGTTTATCTCTTCTCTTTTCCCAGCTTTACCTCTTCATAGGTCACACAATTCTGGCACACATTCTAGGACTGCTGCTGTGCATACTCATTGAAAATCCTCTTCAACTGTTAAGAAAATACTTCTGATTATGCAATTCTAGAGAGCTCCAATCACACCTTCAATATATTCTCACCTGAAGATCCAACATTTTGATTTTGTCTTCAAGATTATAATGTACTGAAATATTGAATCTTTAAGGCTCAACACTTAAATATCTCATTCTTTGATAACATAACCAAAGATAATTTTTAATACTTCTGTACTTTTTGAAACTGTTTAAGAAAAGGTGACCAACAAAGTGTATTTGGCACAAGGTTTATGTCTTAGTCTGTATTAGAACTGTCCAAGTCTTATTATCTATGAACCATTCTTATTGAGATGCATGCTACTCACTTAAATTCATTTGTTAATGCAACACTGCTCAGGATTGATTTTTATGTACATGACGAGTTATATGTTAATTTTCTGGTAAAATTTACTGCATAAAAACTTATTTTATAAGCTTTGAATTATACCCTCGGGAAAACACTAGTAAATAAAATTGCTACTTTAGATGTAGAAACATGGATCATGAGAAACTGATTCCTGTTCATTGGGCATTTGATATTGTTACTCAATAAACTCATGTAAAATGTGTATGTGCATATAAGTAGATATATATGCTGTAGTTATAAGCACTGAAATCAGATTTAACAGCTTCACAGTGCATAAGAAGTTTACTCAAGATGAATGCTTCCTCAAATTATTTCCCAACATAATTCCATTTTCATAGATCAGAGAATCCCTACAGTGTGGAAGCAGACCATTGAACCCAACAAGTCCTCTCTGACCCTCTGAAGGGCATCCCACCCAGATGCAACCCCCTTACCCTATCTATGTAACCCTGTATTTCCCATGGCCAACCCACCTAGTCTGTACATTCCTGGACGCTATTGGCAATTTAGAATGGCCAATCCACCTACGCTGCTCATCCTTGAAATATGGGAGGAAACTGGAGCACCCAGAGGAAGCCCACACAGAGACAGGGAGAATGTGCAAACTCCACAGAGTCACCTGAGGGTGGAATTAAACACAGGCCCCTGGCGCTGTATGGTGACAGTTTTAACCCTTAAAAATTAATATAATCCCAGATGCCAACGAAAACAAAAAGCATGATGATAATATTTGGCATGTAATTATTAAAGTTTGTATAAGCTTTGTATGATCAGGAAGGCGAGATCACATCCAGAGCGAGATGCAGCCTGAGTGAACATATGGTTTGGGAAATTTGAGAACGACATGGGAATTCAGTGCCGAGGGAAAAAGAGGTGCTTTTTTCTTGCTTCTTTTTGGCTCATAGTTTGTGAGGTTTTATTTGAAAAAAGGATAAATTCAAGCTCAGGATCAGCAACCAAGCACAAAACTTTAAGTTCATTTGTTGATAATAACAACTAATTTGATTCTCTGTTGTGGGTTACTTTCAGATTGAAGAGAAGTAGGAGAAATATTTACAGGTTACAAACTAAAAGACTGATATAAATTGTTTAAAAGTAAAGTTGAGAACTAAGTGGGCGGCACAGTGGTTAGCACTGCTGCCACACGGCACCAGAGACCCGGGTTCAATTCCCGCCTCAGGCGACTGACTGTGTGGAGTTTGGGCATTCTCCCCGTGGCTGTGTGGGTTTCCTCCGGGTGCTCCGGTTTCCTCCCACAGTCCAAAAAATGTGCAGGTTAGGTGAGTTGGCCATGTTAAATTTCCCATAGTGTTAGGTGAGGGGGTAAATGTAGGTGAATGGATCTGGGTGAGTTGCGCTTCAGCTTGTCGGTGTGAACTTGTTGGGCCGAAGGGCCTGTTTCCACACTGTAACTAATTTAATCTCACCTAATTAAAATAGAGATGCTGCGACATACATTGTGTTGTATCGTCATGGTGTGGGAGCTAATGGACCCCATTGTGGTTCGTGGTGACCACATCTATAGCAAGTGTTGGTTGATTGAAGAACTCCAGCTCAGACTTAACGAGCTGGGGTCTGTGCTTCAAACACTGTGACACATTGGGGAAGGGGCGATTTATGCTGTGTTTCAGGAGGCAGTCACAACACTTAGATTAACTACCTCTGGGCAGGACGGTGTGACAATGAATGAAGCAGGTAGAGGGATCCGGGAAGTAGTATTCAAGGAGCCTTAGTTGTTGAGTTTGTCTAACTGGTTAGAGATTCTTGCTCCCTGTGTCAATGAGAATGGAGGCTGTAAGTGGGTTGAGCAAAAAGACCATTGTACTGTGGTACAAGGAGCTGAACAAGAGATGGGCGAGAAGAGAAATACAGTTGTAACTGGGGATAGGATCATCAGAGGAATAAACACTGTTCTTCATGGCCAGGATCGAGAGTCCTCAAAGCTGTGTTGCCGGCCTGGTGGCCTAGTTCAAGATATTTCATCTGGATTGCAGAGGAACTTGGAACTGGAGGGGTAAAATCTAGTTGTCATGATCCACATTGGTATCAATAAAAAGAGGAACAAGGTTCTGTTGAGGGAATATTAGCAGCTAGGGGCTCAATTACAAAGCAGAACCAAAAAGGTAATAATCTCCATGAGCAAATTGTCACAGGGTCAACAAGATCAAAGTAAATACATGGCTCAAAGATTGGTGTGAGAGAAATGGGCATGAGATATAGGCATCAGTACTAGGGATGGAGGAAGCTCTTCTGGTGGGACAGGCTCCACCTGAATCATGCTTTGACTTCAGGCACAGCAGGTAATAGGTTTAGTATGGGAAGGAGAGCAGTCAATGTAGGACTGAAGATGTTGTACTTAAATGCCTGATGAAGGGCACATGCTCGAAATTTCGATTCACCTGCTCCACTGGAAAATGAGGCTGGAGAAGTAGTAATAGGGAACAAAGAAATGGCAGAGGAACTGATTGGATATTTTCCATCAGTTTTCAAAGGGGAAGATATCCAGCAGCATACCAGATCTTCAAGAGAGTTGAGCGCAGAGATGAGTGCGGTGGTCATCACTAAGGAGAAGATGCTGGGCAAGCTCAATGGTCTGAAGGTGGATAAAATCACCCAAATCAAATGGATTACAATACAGGGTTCTGAAGGAGAGAGGAGAAAGTGAGGTCTGCAGATGCTGGAGATCAAAGTTGAAACTTTATTGCTGGAACAGCACAGCAGGTCAGGCAGCATCCAGGGAACAGGAGATTCGACGTTTCGGGCACAGGCCCTTCTTCAGGCCTACATTGACTGCTCTTCTGAAGGAGAGAACTGAGATAGTAGAGGCATTGATGGTGATCTTTCAGGAATCACTGGTGTCAGGGACTGGAAAATGTCAGTAATAACACCCCTGTTTAAGAGGGAGGGAGGCAGAAGATAAGAAACAATAGGCTGATTGTTGGTAAGATTTTAGAGTTCATTATTAAGAATGAGATTGAGGAGTACTTGGAAGTGTCAGGTAGAATAGGACAAAGTCAGAACAGCTTCATTAAGCTTCATGCCTGATAAATCTGTTAAAACTCTTTATGGAAGTTATAACGAAATTAGACTGAGGAGAGCCAGTGGACATGATGTCTTTGGATTTCCAGAAGGCATTTTACAAGGTGCCACACCTAGGCTGTTCAATAGGATAAGAGAGAAAGTGAGGACTGCAGATGCTGGAAAAGCATAGCAGAAAGGTCGGAGGGAAGGGTGGGGTGGATAGGTGGCAAGGAGAGGGGACAGGTAGGACAGGTCAAAGGGGCAGTGCTAAATTGGAGGATTGGATCTGAGATGAAGTGAGGGGAGGGGAGCTGAGGAAACTGGTGAAGTCGATGTTGATCCTGTGTGATTGAAGGGTCCCAAGGCGGAAGATGAGGTGTTCTTCCTCCAGGCATCAGGTGGTTTGGATTTGACGATGGAGAAGTCCCAGGGGCTTGCATGTCCTTGGTGGAGTGGGAGGGGGAGTTGAAGTGGTCAGTCACAGGGTGGTGAGGTTGTTTGGTACGTATGTCCCAGTGATGTTCCGAGCCTATAGTGTGAGGGGCAAAGCACTGGCATGGATAGAGGATTGGCCAATTGGCAGAAGTCAGAGAGTCATAAAGGGATCTTTTTCAGGATGACAACCGATGACTAGTGAACTTCAGGAGGGGTCAGTATTGAGATCACAACTATGCACTCTATATCTTAACAATTTGGATGAAGGAACTGAAAGCATTGTTGCTAATTTGTAGATGACACAAAGATAGGTGGAGAGAAGGTAGCGTTGAGGAAGGAGGAGGCTGCAAAAGGACTTGGACAGGCTAGGGGAGTGGGCAAAGAAGTGGCTGATGGAATATGATGTGGGAAAATGTGAGGTTATGCCCTTTGATTGGAAGGTGTACAGACTATTTTCGAAATGGGGAAAGGCTTTCGAAGTCTGAAGCTCAAAGAGACTTGAGAGTTTTAGTTCAGGATTCTCTTAAGGATAACATGCAGGTTCAGTTAGCAATTAGGAAGGAAAATACAATGTTAACACTCCTCTCAAATCTTTCCCTCTCTGTCTACTCCTTTGTATATTCCGCTCATGAGCAAATGGCACTGTAACTGCTACCGACAGAATGATGCAAGCAATGTTCTTTCTTGCTCTGGTGGTCAGCAAAAACCTCCAAATTATCTGAACAGCTCACGAACATCATAAGTGGGCCAAATGATCTGTTTCTGTGCAATTAGATTCAGAGTGTGGAATCTTTTCAGTGTTGTTTTTAAACGGATCCTTACTCTGTTGGTCTCCAAATTGTGCCCATCTGATTGGAAGTGGAAAGTTTATAGGATTCTTCTAGGAACCCCTTTCAATTAATGGCAGTAGGTGAGCTGCACAGCTGAGAGGACCTATCAGAAGACCCAAAGACCCAGGGGGCCCATTTTGGAGCAGTGGGTATTGCCAATGTAGGAGGCGACATCTAAATATGGAAACATCCCCTGAATGAGGAACCCTTCAGAGAATGATCTGCAGCTGCAGCTAATACCTCCTGGCACTCACAGCTGTAGGGGAATGCATGAAACTAAAAGAACCTTCACAAATGCCAGCCTGCTACTGATTGCTACTTCATGGTATCTGATGGGTTTCTGATTTTGCATGGGGGAGTTACCCATTGTTAAGAAATCCCAGCACTGTCACCAATTTACCCCAAGCTACTGGCTGTTGCCATTCAGGTGGATGTCAGTCAGACTCCACATTGAGCAAAACTGCTTAGAGTTGGGAACAAATCAATATTACAACATTCCCTGCAAGTTGGCTGTCATTAAGCTTCAAAGGTTATAAAACACTTTTCAACGTCCAGTTTCACGAAAAGTACTCTATAAATACAACTCCTTCATTTTCAATAGCTGCCTCTGCATGTTTGATAAGATTCTGTCCAATGTAACTTGAGGCAACACTAGATTTATGCATTTATTATTTTCCAATATATTGAGCCTGTTATATCAATAAACACTTATCATTCACAGTCCTCGACAACATTAGATATGAAATGTCAAACCAGGCGATGGTTTGTTCGCAGTCTTTGATAAATGTTGTCTGAAAACTTCAGCTTTGATTAAAACGCTTCACAAGATATTTTCTCAGCCATTCTCAATGCGGTGTCTTCTCAGTTCTCTTCCTTTTACAGCTGGATTTTAGAATTCTGATTTTGTAAGTTTCAAAGCCAAGGGCGCACTCCCCATGGTCAGATCCTGACTTTCACCTCTGATTCTTACGGCCTGTGTGCCATTAATGCTCTCTTATGGCATGGAGCCTCTTTCCCCTGTGTGTGTTATTGTGCTTTTGCACGAAGTATTCCATCTGTGACCTAACCAAAATTTTATAAACTAGTAACAAGACTTGCTTTCTCCAATATTCTACACCCCAGCTAATGAAGGCAAGTATGTTGTATGCTTTCTTCATCACCTTATCTATCTAGGCCGAGCTCTTCAGGAACCTATGGACTTGTACACCAACGTCCCTTTGTTACTTAGTACTCCCTAGGGACCTACCATACATTGTGTATATCCTTGCCTTGTTAGACCTCCCAAAATGCATCACCTCACACTTACTGGGACTAAATTCCATCTGCCAAAGCTCGTCCCAATTTACCAACTAATCAATATTAGACTGAAGCCTGACACCATCCTCCTCACTATCAACAATAATAGCAATGTTTGTGTAATCTGCAAATTTACGAATTATACCTTCTACATTTATATCCAAGTCATTAATGAACATAACAAACAGCAAGGATACCAACACTCAGCACTATGGTTTGCCACTGGTCATAGGCTTCCAATCACAAGAACACTTTTCCACTAAAATCCTTTGCCTCCTATTTGTAAGCTAATTTTGGATACACTTTGCCAACTTTCCTTGGATCCTATTGACTATTACCTTTTGGAGCAGCCTTCCATGCGGAAGCTTATCAAAAGCCTCAGTGAAGTCCATGTAAACCACATCAATTGCATTACCCCCATCAATACATTTAGTCATCTTTTAATAAAAAACTCAACTAAACTAGTCAGTCAGGATCATCCTCGAACAAATCTGTGCTGACTATCCGTGATCAATTATTGTCTTTCCAAGAATTGTTTAATCCTGTTCTTCAGAAGTTTTACCAATAATTCCCTTGACGCTGACGTCAGATTAACTGGTCGGTAATTACCTGGCCTATCCCAGCAAAGGAACCATATTAGCTATCCTTCAGTCATCTGGCACTTAGATTGGAGCCTGTAAAGTATTAAATTTCTCCACCAGGGCTCTAGCAATCTCTTCCCTTCTCTCCTATAGCAGCCTAGGAAAAGTCTCATCAGACTGGGGATTTATGCACCTGTTTGCCCATTAAATTATCTATTTTCTCCTCCATATTAATCTTAATGTGTTCTAGAACCATCCCAACCTTATCCTTGGCTACAATCTCTTTCTCCTCTCTGAATACAGACAAGAAGTATGAATTTAAAACCTCACCTGTGTCCAGTGGCTCTACGCAAAGGTTGGCCTTTTGGTCTCTAATATGTCCCATCCTTTCCCTAGTAATTCTCTTTCTCTTAATATGCTTACAAAAAAAACCTTGGGGTTTTTCTTGATCTCATCTGCCAAAGATATTTTTTTGTCCCTCTTTACCCTCCTAATTTCCTCTATACTTATGAGAACTTATGCACAGTTTTAAATGCACTTTACCAGACATATGCTTCTTTTTCTTTACCAAATTCTCGATATCCCCTGACATGCAGGGTTCCTTGGACTTGTTGCCCTTGCCTTTCATGCTTAAAGAATCATGTTGGCCCTGAATTCTTACTATACTACTTTTAAAAGACTCCCACTTTCCAAATGTAGATTTATTTGCAAGTAGCTGCTCCCAGTCTATGTTTGCCAGATCCTGACTAATGATATTGAAATTGGATTTCCTCCAATTTAGACACTTAACCTCTGCACTATCCTTATCCTTTTCCACAAGAGATGAGTTTGTTGAAGAGTCAAGGATGAGGATGACACCACATGACCAGCAGTCATGAAGAGTCCAAGCAATAGCATTCTCGACTAAGGATGTGTTTATAAGTTGCTCTATACCTGCTTCTTTTATTCATTCAAGAGGCATGGACCTCATTGACTGGGCCAGCATTTATTGCCCATTCTTAATTGTCCATGAGGTGCCTTCTTGAACACACAGTACTGCTAAGGAGGGAGTCCCAGCAGCAGTGAACATATTTTTATCAGTGTGCCTATTAAGTAAACCTATTTGAGGTTTTCAAGTACACTAAAGTTACGAATTGATTGGAGAGTGGTAATTCTGTGTGAAGGAAAACAACACCATGATAGAATCAGGTATTTAGTATTGCTTAGTGTTTAGTTTGATTTATGATTACATTAAAGTTTGATATTTTCACCTAACCATTGTAGAGATTTGTAATCCAGTTCATGCATATTGCCAATCCAGCGGTAAACTCACAAATGGTGGTGAAGGTAATGAGCTAAAGTCTAGAAGTGTATTTACAAAGGTTAAGGAGGCATCATGGAAGCAAACATTTTCCACAGGAGCCTTGCAGTTCAAAAAGCTGGCACTCCTAGCCAGAACCATCACATTCTACCTTGGCCTTACCAACCATCTCAGATCCCACCACTCTGGAATGAAAGCAATTCCTTCTGAATGCTGAGGGTGTACTTCAAAAGGAGACACTCTGGAAATAAGCCACATTCTGAGTAGATCTCCGACTCTCAATCCTGATCAGGATATTCACCTCGCTCTGTATTTCCATTTAAAGGTCACACTTATCTGAAGCTTGCTGTTCTTTCACCTGGCTAGCATATCCTGGATGTTGAAGTTTCTTGCTTCCTCCAGTGCTAATAGTCTCAACACCATCACACTTTAGCCAGTTTTAAACTTTTCATCAGGTTGTATCCATGCCTTTTTCCTTTCATACACAAATTAGTCTGTCCTTCAAATGAAATACTTCTGAACATTTTATGGCAGTGTTGAAAACTGAGGCTGTATTGTTGCTTATGGGAGGTGCTGCAGCTTTATCTTTCTTTGTGATGCGTACCTGGAAGATTGTGGATCTTACGCCGTGTCCTTCATAAGTAACAGTTGTCGCTATCCCTTTAAGACGACTTTGTCATATGCTTGAATCCTGCAGAGTTGTTAACCTGCATTACTGTTCCGTAAGATCATTTGGACAATGAAAATTTGGCTGAGTTGATAGCCTTTTACAGTCAGTGCTTGGAGGTCATGGTTTGGAATGCCATGTTAAGCTTTATACCATATAATTTATTGTGACAATTAAGTGCAGTACTGAGCAAACACAGTCATAGTTCATATGGGATGTAAAATCGAAGCCCCATCTGTGTGTCTCAGTGAAACAATAAATCCTTGTGATGACTTGAAGAACTGCAGGGATTTCCCCTGATGCCCTGGGCAATGTTGTCTCTCAGCTATAACATTCCAAGTAATCTGCATAGCAACAACAACAGCAGTGACAGCAGCACAAACTTTACCAGTTCCACAGGCAGGGTCTGTGAGAGGGGATAGGTTTATAACATGGCATTGAAAGACATCAAGAAGAAGCCTGGATTTTTTTCCACTGTTACTACATATTCCCAAAAAGGAAACAGAGATGAAAGGGCCAAATAATTTAATGAGGTGGCCAGTTATGTTTCACTAGGGTTGGGATAAGCCCCACTCTGCATGGAAAGACTGGTTATTGAGGAAGCCTCAAAGTGGGATTATGGGAGGGGGTCTAGTACACACAATTTCTACCTCATTATCCAGAGCCCTGACTGATGATTGCTGCATTCTACAATACAGTGCAAACTTACAGGATTGACAAGAGCACACCTGAATGTAATTCTACATGAAATAAAAGTGATTATGTCATTAAGCAATGGGATGTGTTGGTCTCGTGGATCTATCAGGAGACTATTAATCCAGAAACTCAGCTAATGTTCTGGGCACTCAGATTCAAATCTCGCCATGACAGATAGCGGAATTTAAACTCAAAAATGATCTGGAATTAAGACTGTACTGATGACCATGAATCCATTGTCGATTGATGGAAAAACTCTTCTGGTTCACCAATTTCCTTCAGGAAAGGAAACTACCATCCTTACCTGGTCTGGTCTACATGTAACTCCAGGCCCACAGCAGTGCGAATAACTCTCAACTGCCCTCTGAAATGCCTAGCAAGCCACTCAGTTCAAAGGCAATTCCAATTCCAATTCCCAAGAGTGAATACAAAAAAAGAGCTGAATAGAATATTTTCAGTCCAGGTTTCATAAAGTAAAATTGGATATCTGTGAGGTGACTATTTGAAGCAGTAGAAATATGTTCAACCATCATTTGTACTCTCTGTCAGCTGACCCTGTCCAGCTGGCTTAGGGGGTGGGGAGGGTGTCTGAGACCAGCAGGGAATGAGAGTTGGATCCAATGGTAGGGGTAAGGGACAGAGCGGGAGAAGCGGGTAGAGGAGAGGAGGGTGTCAGACAGTGACAGAGGGAGGATCAGGTCAGGCAGCACAGAAGGCAGTATGGCTCTGTTGGCGAAGAGAAATGAGGTGGGGAAATAAGGTCCAATAATGGGGGCACAGAGGTTGGCTTCCAGGGATGTAGGAGGGACAAGATCTGGACTGGGGACAGGGCTCTGGCTAAAGATTTATGACAGGCATAACAGCGAGCTTTTTCTTCACTTACAGATTACAGTTTAGAGACTCGACCGCAACTTCAACTAGAAAAACCAGAAACCTGCTGTTCCATGGAGTGAGCGATTCTGAATATAAAGCATAGCACAATCCAGCACAGGAACAGGCCTTTCGGCCCACCATGTCTCTATGACCACAAAGCCATTCTAAACTAATCCCATCTGCCTGCACATGGTTTGAATCCCTCTGTTTCATGCCTGTTCATATGTCTATCTAAATGCTTCTAAAATGGTTTATCATATCTGCTTCTACCAACTCTCCTAGTAGAGAGTTCCAGGCAGCCTACCATACTTTGTGTAAAATATTTGCCTCACGCATCTCATTTTAACATTCCCCCTCTCATGTTAAATTTATGTGACTTTTCCACCTGGATGAAAGACTCCAACTAGCCACACTATCCATGTCTCGCATAATTTGATATCCCTCAGGTTACCCCTCAGCCTCTGCACTTTCGCAAAGCAATCCAGGTTTGTCCAACCTCTCTTTATAGCTAATACACTTCAATCCAAGCAATATCCTGGTTAACCTCTTTTGCTTTCTCTCCAAAGCTTCCACATCCTTCCTATAGCATGGTGACCAGACCTGAACACAATACTCCAAAGGTGGCCCAACTGAAGTTTTATAAAGCTGCAACATGACTTATCAACTTTTATACTCAATGACTCATCAGTGAAGGCAAGTATGCCTTCTTTACCACCTTATCTGCTTGTGTGCACTCTCAGGAAGCTATGGACTTGCATCTCAAGATCCTTCTGTACACTAATGCTCCTCAGGGCCCTAACGACTAGGAGAAAGTGAGGACGGCATATGCTGGAGATGAGAATCATAAAGTGTGGTGCTGTAAAAGCACAACAGGTCAGACAGCATCTGAGGAGCAGGAGAGTCAACATTTCAGGCATAAGCCCTTCATCAGGACTCTTAAGAGTCTTGACATTTAAGGTATATTTCCCTTTTGCATTTGCTCTTCCAAAATGCATCACAATGCATTTGTCTGGATTAGACACTTCTCTGCTGAGCTTGCCATCTGATCTATATTCTGCTGTATCCTTTGATAACCTTCCTCACCATCCACAATTCCACAAATCTTTGTGTCATCTGTAAATTTACAAATCAGGCCACCTACATTTTCATCCAAATCATTTATATATATTACAAACAACAAAAATCCTAGCACTGATCATTATAGAACACCACTGGTCACAGGCCTCCAGTCAGAAAAATACCCCTCCACAACTACCTTCTGTCTTCTATGACCAAGCCAATTTTGTATTCAACTTGCCAATTCACAGTGAATATCATGTGGCTTAATCTTCTGGGTCAGCCTACCATGACAGGACTTCATCAAATACTTTAAAGTCCATGTAGACAACATCTACTGTCCTACCCTCATCGATCGTATTTTTCATTTCCTCAAAAACTCAGTCAAGTTTGTGAGAAACACTTCCCCACACAAAGCCATGCTGACTGTCTCTAATAAGTCCATTCTCTCCAAATGAGAGTAAATCCTGTCCCTAAGAATCTTCTTCAATAGTTTCACTGCCACTGATCCTATAATTTCCTGGATTGTCCCTGTAGGCCTTCCTAAACAAAGCATTAGCTATTCTCCAGTCTTCTGGGATCTTGCCTGTGGCTAAAGAGGTTACAAAGATCTCTGTCAATCCCCCAGCAATCCCCTCCCTTACCTCCTTCAATATCCTGGGATAGATCCCATCAGATCATGCTTACTTATCTACCTTAATATTTTTCAAGACACCCAACACCTCCTTATTCCTAGTATTGGCATATCCTAGAGAATCAATATATCGTTCCCTAATCTTACCTTTATCCATACTCTTCTCCTTTGTGAAGACAGACGTAAAGTACTCATTTAGGGCCTCACCCACTTCTGATCCACTTCCACCAATAATTTCCTTTGTTCTTGAGTAGACCTACCCTTTCCCTAGCTACTTTCTTGCTCACATTTTATAAGTATAAAATGTCTTGGGATTTTCCTTTATTCTGCTTGCCAAAGATTTTTTTCTGGCCCATTTCAGCCTTCCTGATTCCTTGTTCAAATTCTTTCCCGCTTTCTTTACATTCTCCAAGAACCTTGTCTGATTTCGGTTTCCTAAACCTTACACATGCTTCTTTTAGCTTTTTGATTAAAGTTTCAATATCTCTTGTCATCCAGGGTTGACGAATCTTGTCATCCTTATCTTTCATCCTCACAGGAACATGCTGGTCCTGAACTCTGATCAACTGGTCTTTAAAACACTCTTTCATGTCAGTTGTGAACTTACCCCCGAACAGTGGCACCTAATCTAATTTCTCCAATTCCTGCTCCATACTTTTGTAATTAGCCTCCCCCCAAGTTGGCATTTCCACCCAAGGATCAGTCTTACCCTTGACCATAGCCATCTTAAAATCTACAGAATTATAATCACTGTTCCCAAAGTCCCCCTCCCCTCCCCAACTAAAACTTTGAACACCTGGCCAGGCTCATTCCCTTACAGAGTATGTCTTCTTCCTTAGTTGGACCATTGACACATTGTTTCAAATGATCCCTCCTGCATGAACTTAACAACTTTGGCCTCCTCTAGGCCCCTGGCACTAAGGGAGTTCCAGTCAATATTGGAGAAGTTAAACTCACTCATGACAACTCTGTTGTTTTTACATCTTTCCATGATCTACCTACAAGTATTTTTTCTACATCCTGCTGGTTATTGGGAGGCCTCTAGTCTCACTCTATCATTGCACTTTTCTTATTTTTGTGTTCTATCTATATGGTCTCACTGGATGAGCCCTCCAAGATTCTTAGTACAGCTGCAATATTAGTTATTCACACAAGTCCCTCACACCTTTTTCATCTCTCTTCGGAATGTTGGGCTGCCAGTTCTGACCTTCTTTCAAGCAAGTTTCTGTAATGGTTACAACATTGCGGTTCCATGTACTAATCTAGGCTCTGTACTTGTCCGCCTTACTGATTATGCTCCTCGCATTGACATGAAGGGCTTTTGCCCGAAACGTCGATTTCGCTGCTCCTTGGATGCTGCCTGAACTGCTGTGCACTTCCAGCACCACTAATCCATAAATACACTTAGGCCACCAGTCCCCCATGTTCGTCAATCTGGTCCTGCCTGTGCTTCCTATTAGAGAAAATAAATATTTATCAGTAATCCACAATAAAACCTATTCTAAAATTCACAGCATTTCAGGAGTTAAAGAACTTCTCCTCCCACTTAGTTGTGCGATGGAGAAAGGAAAAACTTTCTTCCTATCTCATTCCTGATCACAATATGGTTGTTAGATCAAAGGAATGGAGCTCCCCTTCTAACAATACAATCAGAAGATTTAACAACAGGACAGACTGCTGCTATTCAACAAGGCAGCTCATTGCTACCTTCAGTTAGTGATGGGTGACATCTGCTCTTGCCCAGGAGGCCCACATTTCAACTGAACACTGGTAATGAAAGAATTTGAAGAATTCAGCTACTGTATGCATTTACATAAGAATAATTCAGACAAATTTTAAGTTTCATCAGAAGAGTTGAAAAGTTTAAAATCAACCTTTGGATTGGCATGTCTTACATAATTATTACCAACAATTGTAGTGACTGAGACAAGACCAAAGTATTGCTTCTGTTGCTAAAAAATTGAATATGCAGAAGCTGCTGTTGAAAACGTCACCTTGAAGAAAACATTTATTGCATCAAATGCTATTTGTCTTGCAAAAAGTAACAATGTAGCTCTCATGTAGTATATGTCGCAATTTCCATGAATAGTCTGCAGCATGAGCTGGCAATGCTCATTTAACATCTACTGGCATGAAGAAAAATAATGTTTCATTTCAGTAAGAATTTCTGCCAAGTAGAAGCAGTTGCCAAATTTGTAAGGAAACCCTGAACGAGATGTAGTAACTCACATTTATATAGACATGTATTACAAGACTGTTCTTTGGGGGGTCTTTTGCCCCTGTGTGCCTGTTTGCCCTGTAATGATGATACAGATAAATGAATCACTCCAAAGGAAATAAGTTCATGCCTGCTGCAAATTCTGACTGGGACTGCAGCATCCTCCATCAGAAACTTGAGATCGCTTCTCCTTTTGCAGCCCCTTTTCCTCCTTTACAGACTCTTTTTGTTCGTTTGCTTACCCTCATTGCCCTTTACAGGTCATCTTGCCCCCTTGCCACTTCTTTTTCCACTTTCTAGTCTTCACTCCTCTATGAAGCTTCCTAGCTGCCAAGTTCCCTAATTTTGCTCCCCTTCCTCTGAACTGACAGCCTCCTTCAGGCACCCAATTACATCCTCTTCCCCATATTGCCATCTCCCTTTGTCCATCCACCCCCGCCCCGAGTCAGGCAATGTCACTGTCCTTCCACCACCTCTGCCTAGACTCACTCCCCATCTCAGCCTCCGGCCTCATTCCTTTAGTCCTGCAGCCTTGCTCACTGCCACATTCATCTTCTCACTGTGCCACCGAAGGAGAGAGAGAAAAGAAAAGGAGAGAAAAGGAGGGACAGACATTTTCACGTCATGCAGAGGGTGATGGGTGCATGAAAGTGCCAGAGAAAGTGGCGGAGGTTGGTACAATTACAGCATTTAAAAGGCATCTGGATGAGTATAGGGATCATCCACAATAAAACCTGTTCTTAAAATTCGCAGCATTTCAGGAATTAAAAATCTTCTCCTGCCACATCCTCTTTCGGTTAGTTGTGTGATGGCGAAAGGAAAATCCTTCTTCCTGTCTCATTCCTGATCACAATATGGTTGTTAGATCAAAATCATGGAACTCCCTTTCTAACAATATAATCTGAAGATTTAACAACATTTAGAGGGATATGGGCCAAGTGCTGACAAATGGGACTAGATTAGGTTAGGATATCGGGTCGGCATGGACGAGTTGGATCGAATAGTCTATTTCCGTGCTGTATGTCTCTATGACTCTATGGCCTGCTAGCCTGATGTCAGTCTTGGGCGAAATACTAGAATTTATTAGAAAAATGAGATAGCTGGAGATTTACAAATTAATGACCCAATTGAACAGGGACAACATAGATGCATGAAGGGGAAAAAAGGATGCTTGACAAACCTGTTAAAACAATTTTGAAGATGTTAGTTGTAGGAAAGTAGGAAGCCAGTGACTGTGGAGTATTTGAATTTTTAGAAGACTTCAAATAAGAGGTCCCCACACATTGAATTGAATTGAATTGAATTGAGTTTATTGTCACTTGTACCGAGGCACAGTGAAAAGCTTTGTTCTTGTGAGCAATACAGGCAGATCACAGAGTTAAATAGCATAGGTAAGTAAATAATAGGTAAACAGCGACAAAAACAAAAACATAGGCCCAGGCAAATATTAAGAGTTTGTGAGTCCATTCAGTATTCCGGCAACAGTAAGGTAGAAATTGTTACAAAACTGGCTGGTGCTCGTGTTCAGGCTTCTGTACTTTCTCCCCGATGGTAGAGGTTGCAGAAAAACCTTGCCAGGGTGGGAGGGATCTTTGAGAAAGATGGTGGCCTTTCCTTAACAGCGGGCCTGGTAGATGGATTTGATAGATGGGAGATTGGCCTTTGTGATTGTCCAATCCAAGTTCACCACTCTCTGTAACCGTCTCCGATCTTGAATGGTACAGTTGCCATACCAGGTAGTGACACATCCAGCCAGAATGCTCTTGATGGCACACTTATAAACATTGGCAAGGGTATTCACTGTCTTGCCACATTTTCTCAGCTGCCTGAGGAAGAAGAGACGTTGCTGGGCCTTTGTAACCAGTATATCCACATAAAATGTCCAAGAAAGCTTGTTGTGGATGACCACTCCCAGTAGCTTGACACTCTCCACTCATTCCACCTCTGTGCTGTTAATGTGTAGGGGGGGCATGAGTAACATTCCGCTGAAAGCCAATAATGAGTTCCTTGGTTTTGCCGACATTGAGAGCTAGGTCATTCTTAGTGCACCATTTTTCCAGGTCTTCCACCTCCTGTCTGTCGTCTGTTTTGTCACCATCTGAGATTTGACTGACTACAATGATGTCATCAGAGAACTTGTAAATGTCATTAGTCTGGTATTTGGCAATGCAGTCATGGGTATGTAGTGAGTACAGTAGGGGGCTGAGTACGCACCCCTGGGGGTCTCCAGTGTTGAGTGTTAGTGAGGATGAAATATTGTCCCCAATCTTCACTGATAGTGGCAATTTGAGCACTTGCTGAAGTAGTAATCTATGGATTGAGGATTAGTTTATGGAAAGAAAACAGAGTAGGAATAAATGGATCATTCTCAGGTTGCCCAGATGTGATGATTGGGGTACATTACGAATCAGGACTTGAGCTATTCACATTCTACATCATTGATTTTGAAATGGGGAAGAAATCTAATATTTCCAAGTTTATGGATAACACAAAAATATGTGAAAATGTGTACAATGGATGCAAAGAGGCTTGGACAAGCTTAGTAACTGTGGAATAATATTGCAGATGGAATGTAGTGTTGGTTTATAGATTGGATGCAGAGTATGTAGGAACATTGGATGGTGGGAGCTGGAGTATTCCTTTTCGCCCCTCAAGCCTGCTCCACCATTCTGGTTGATGTATGCTTGATCAATCTACCTCAACCAAGCAATTTATTAGCTGATGTCAATAGTATCTAGTAATCTATTGATTGATGTGCTGAGAATTTCTGAAATGATCAGAGGTTTGGACGAGTTGATATCCAAAGGGATTTGGGTGTTGTTATACCAAGTCACTGAAAGCCAATGGGCAGGTGCAACGAGCAGTTAGGGAGGGATATAATATGTTGGCCTTTATAGCAGGAGAATTGTTTTTCTTCATTCATTCATGGGATGTGGCCATTGTTTGCTAGGTCAGCTGAAAATGAAAACTGCTCATATTGCTGGAAAGGATGATGCACTATCAAGGATTCAATGATATTGGAATTGTGTAAAGAGTGAGACAGTGATAAGAATCTGTATAGATTTCGAAGAATGTAAATCTAAATATTTGTACTTTATGTTTATGCTCATGTTTATGTCCCTCTCTAAGCAGCCTATTATTCTGTAATAAATAGACAACTAAAACTTAATTACATTTTTATGTTAATGTACTTTAAAATTTACTGTAAATTACTTAATTGCATTTTTAAAATCATCTTACCCAGGCCAAACCTTTTTCATAAGAGAACAAAAAAAAGTGAAAACAATTAATTGATATACATTTTCATCAAAAGCAAAGTGGTGCAAGTGTTATCACCATATCAAGTGAAAGGTTAAGTATAAAAATATCTTCATTTTAAGTGATACATCATGTATACCATCTAATTAGTGTAATCATTAAACAAAAGAGGACGATCATGAATATGCATTCACAAGGATCTAAAGAGCTGGTCTGCACTAGCCATTTAAATACTGTTGCTATAACAAGCTGGGGATTATACAAATTAACTCCTGACTCCCCATATCTTGCCAACATCTCCAAGGCACAAGTCAGGAGTGTGTTAAAATACTTACCACTTGCCTGGATGAGAGCAGCTCCTTCAAAACTCAAGAAGCTCAACACCATCCCTGATAAAGTAGCACACTTGATTAGCACCACAGCCACCACTTCCCAACATTCACTGTCTCCATCAGCAACACAGGGTGGCGTCACAAGATGGAGTACAATAACTTACCAACACACCCTCAAACACATTTTAAAAGCACCTCTACCACCTAGAAGTAAGGATATATTCATGGTTACACCATGACTTGCAAGTTTGCCACATCATTCTGACTTGAAGCATTGCTGTCACTCCTGCATTGCGATTCGGTCCAAATCCTGGAAAACCCTCCCTACCAGCAAAGTGGCTATACTTGTACCACATACAGCAGGTTCAAGGATGCAGTTCACCACTACCTTCTCCAGGGCAATTCAGAATGGCCCAGCCAGCAAAGTCCACTTACTGTAAGACATTTTTTAAAAAAGCCTAACTGAATCCATGTCCAGATTGCCTGAGAATGCAGCTTGAACATAGAACATTACAGCGCAGTACAGGCCCTTTAGCCCTTGATGTTGTGCTGACCTTTCATACCAATCTGAAGCCCATCTAACCTACACTATTCCATGTACGTCCATATGCTTGTCCAATGACGACTTAAATGTACTTACAGTTGGCGAATCTACTACTGCTGCAGGCAAAGCATTCCATATCCTTGCTACTTTCTGAGTAAAGAAACTACCTGTGACGTCTGTCCTATATCTATCACCCTTAGACTTGAAGTGGTAAGCAGAACTAGCCATCAATTGATGGTTGTGTCACTCATGTTTTATTACAAAAGATATCCAAATAGACTCCTTACCTAACACCACTGTGGTCCTGTCACAAAGGCTGCAGGATTCAAGGAGAACACTTCTTCTCAGTCTAAATGAAGATTGGAAATAAATGTAAGCAGTGTCAATGTGCACCACATTTTAGAACAATTACTTTTGGGACAGACAATGTATAATTTTAGCCTTTCACGATTTAATGTTTCTTAAACTTCAAAGATTGTTAGATAGTGGAGAAATATATGTTCAATTATTAAGTCAGGCTAATCAAGTGCTGCCTGAATAAGTTGATGTTATGCAATAAAAATCTATAACTTCCCAACATTCCAAGATGGTGGCAACAGAGCAGCCAGTATCTGGGCTCCTCAGTCTGGGACTTACCTATTTTGTCCCTTTTGTTCCTGTTTCTTTCTTTTCTCATCCTTCTTCTTCTTTCTCTTTAAAGATTTTTCTTGTTTTTAAAAAAACTTACCTTGCAGCGGTGACATCATCAGAGTAGCTGAGGGCTGGAGCAAAGTAGGCTGGAGGCATGGAGTGGAGCACGCTGGAGGCCTGAGTGGTGTGGGAACTGACAGTGGGCTGGAGGCCAGAGCAGTGCAGAGACGGTCAGTGGGCTGGAGGCCTAAGCGCATTTGGGAGAGCCAGCGGGCTGGAGGCCCGAGTAGAGTGGGGACAGCCAGAGGGCTGGAGGCCTGAGCGGTGTTGGGAATAGCCAGTGTGCTGGAGGACTGAGTGGAGTGGAGACGGGCAGTGGGCTGGAGCCTTTAGCAGTGTGGAGACGGTCAGTGGGCTGGAGGACTGAGCGGAATGGGAATGTCCAGTGCACTGGAGGCCTGAGCAGAGTTGGGACAGCCAGCTGGCTAGACGCCTGAGTGGAATGGGGAAGGAGAGCAGGTTAGAGGCCTGAGCAGTGCAGGGATGATCAGGGGGCTGGAGGCCTGAGCAGTGTGTGGACGATTAGTGGGCTGGAAGGTGTCAGTGGGGGAGCACTTTGGGGCCAGCGACCATAATTCTATTCATTTTAAAATAGTGATGGTAAAGGATAGACCAGATCTAAAAGTTGAAGTTCTAAATTGGAGAAAGGCCAATTTTGATGGTATTAAGCAAGAACTTTCGAAAGCTGGTTGGAGGCAGATGTTCGCAGGTAAAGGGATGGCTGGAAAGTGGGAAGCCTTCAGAAATGAGATAACAAGAATCCAGAGAAAGTATATTCCTGTCAGGGTGAAAGGGAAAAACTAGGTAAAAACAATGACTGCAGATGCTGGAAAACAGATTCTGGATCAGTGGTGCTGGAAGAAAGGGAAGGCTGGTAGGTATAGGAAATGCTGGATGACTGAAGAAATTGAGAGTTTCGTTAAGAAAAAGAAGGAAGCATATGTCAGGTATAGACAGGATAGATCGAATGAATCCTTAGAAGAGTATAAAGGAAGTAGGAGTATACTTAAGAGGGAAATCAGGAGGGCAAAAAGGGGACATGAGATAGCTTTGGCAAACAGAATTAAGGAGAATCCAAAGGGTTTTTAACAAATATATTAAGGACAAAATGGTAATTAGGGAGAGAATAGGGCCCCTTAAAAATCAGCAAGGCGGCCTTTGTGTGGAGCCACAGAAAATGGGGGA